>NC_057810.1:113924682-114072553 GCF_018294505.1 Triticum aestivum
TGAATGGGGGCGGGGGGGGGGAGGGGAATTGGGAGGGGAGTGGAACCATCTCTTACGGACGCATTTTTCTGAAATGTGAGGGGGAGTTACAGTTCTACCCTTGCCTGTAGGCTTCTTGGCTTGGGTCTGTGTACTGAGGGTCGGCGATAGTAGAGTAACTTTGCTTCTCCCCAAATAGTGGGTGGGAGCGATTTCGGGCGAGGAGGGCGTGTTTTGAACTATAGTGGGCGCGAGCGAATTCGGGCGAGGAGAGCGTGTTTTGAAATAGTGGGTGCGAGCTATTTCGGGCGAGGAGAGCGTGTTTTGTCGACCATGGTTTATGAATTATTAGGCACATGTCATTTCAGCCGAGGAGAAGGCGCACTTGGATGAAGTTACGAACCTACCCTCGATGTACAACGGGCAATTGATGCGTGTCCCACATAGGATTGTAATTTCGTGTCTCCCATTTATTTGCTCGGGCGAATTCCACCGAGCAGAGAGGATGTTTAACGGTTTGTTCAAATTTTGGGAGAATGAGCATCCACGTCTACCTTACCAAGTCAATTCGAATCAAATTTTGAAATATTAGTTTGCCACTTCTTTTTTAGATGGAGAGATGATGCTCGGGAGTAATGTGTTTTTACATGCTCGTTGCTAGTGATTTACTATATGACAAATAGTTGACCCAGTCAAAAACGCAAATCAAACCCAAAATGAAATATCTCGATTCAATGAACTAGCTCGTTCAGTAGGTCAAAATAGGGAACTAAATCCAAAATTGAACACCTCAATCGAGTAGCATGTTGTACAGTATTATAGTACTCCATCAACATGTTGAAAGTCAAATTAATGAACTTGTTTGATATACGCATATATCCGTTCATGTGTGGTTTGAATACAACATGGTCTCCAATTTAAATATTTGAATGCAAGTTTATATCAGTCTTTGATGCATAAAACGCGACCTCCCCCTCTCCCGGACTCATGTTCTCTCTCTCTCTCTCACTCTCTCGTCGACAATCTTCAATTCTGCCGCACGCATCCGACACAAAAACCTTGTTGGTCCCTCTCCCTCTCTCTCTCTCTCTGTGTGTGTGTGTGTGGGGGGGGTCTTTCTAGTCCGCATTCATATATACACCATTATAGGTCTCTCTCGCACACTATGTATGATACTCTAGCTAGTCCAAGCTAGATATCTTGGATGCACTCATCGTACGCACACAAATTCCTTGGCTCTTTGCCCATAACTCTCTCACGCACCACTATGTCGTCTCGGAGCTCTTCCCCCCTCTCTCAAACTCACCATCCACCTGGGTCACACATACACATGCATATCTCACTCGCACTCGATAGGCCCATCTAAAACTCTATCTCTCTCCATAGTTCTCTCTCCATCTCATACGCACACACACACACAATCTCATGCCTAGCTAGCCAAGTATTATGGTCTCTCACTCAATTGTAGGCACACACAGTCCCCCGTATATGTATATGAATAGCTAATCTTAGTCTCCATCACAAACATGTGCATGGTCTATCTCAATTTCTCTCGGGGCATCTTTCTATCGCGCACGCACTCCCTCGATCTCCCACCCGTATAGTCCCCTCACGATCTCGAGGGGATCTCCCTATCACAAACACACCCTCTCTCCCTCCCCATGCGTCCATGCCATCCATGTGTCCCTCTCGACCTTTTTTCCTTGTTGGCCAGACCTCTATTGGACATGTGCTACTGGGGTGTCTCTCTCCGTTGCAAACAATCACACACTAGCTATCTTCGTGTATCTCCTCGCCTCACTTTTCCATCTCGGAGATGCATGCGTGATATGTTCGCATAAGAAACGAAAAAACACACACTCTCTCTCTAATTTATCATTTGTTGTCACTTTCTCTTTCACACACATACTCTTTTTGCACACTTACTCATTCTCCTTCACACGCACTTGATCTGTCTCGACTGAGGCACTCACCTCCGTCCATAGCACATAGATTTATTGAAAAGTCAAACATCACTAAGTTTGACCATGTACGTGGAGAAAAAGAATTACATCTAGTACGGCAAACATATACCATTAGATTCACCATGAGATGTAGTTTTGTATGATGTATCTTTGGTACTATAGATATAAATAACATTTTCGTAAACCTGATCAAAGTTTCCAAAGTTTGACTTCTGAAAAATTTACATGCACTGCATTATCGAGAGGATGGAATATCTCTTTCCCCCTTTCAGCTATCTGACGCATAACTCAGCCTTATCGGGGCTCCTCAATCTCTCTCAAACTTTATTGGTCAGTTTGGTTCGTGACCTGACCCTCATGCCTTGATGGTCGGTACTGCCTGGTGTGGACGTGAGATGTAAAATATTTCTGCCTGGCCAGGCTTGTGTGATGCTGAAGCGTTTGGTTCATGCCTGGGCCAGGCAAAGCATCAACGTCCCATCAATCAATCCATGCATCAATTATTTAATGCTAATATCCATCCATGTTGCTGTTAGCCTCGTGGCTGCACGACCAGGCACGGCTAGGCGTTCAAAATCAGTCGATTGGGCCAGGCTACTTGCAGTGTCTGGAGTTCAGCCATGCTAATTAAAGTGGAAGGGAATCCAGCCCAGGCGAGCTTTCTTTTTCACAGGGTAGAAACCAAACAAGCATGCATGAAATCCAACCACAACCCCAGGCCACGCAAAAGATGCTCACGATGCAAGCCAAACGGTCCTTATATCTCCCTGGTTCACACATACACATGTCTCGCTCGCGCTATACATATAGACCCATCCAACACTCTCCGCCCTTGTTCTCTCTCCATGTGACACGCACCCCCCTAAGCACCATAATCCCTCACTCCATCATAGGCTCTGTTTGGATCCATGGGTTAGAGTTAGTCTGGGTTAGTTTGGAGTCAACTTACCCAAAAAGATCCAAACAGGAGGGTTAGTTTAGGTTAGATGCATCTAACCCATCCAAAAAAACTAACCCATCCAAGAGCTGCTTATTTGGGTTAGTTCTTCTCGGGACCACTAATAAACACTTTTTTCTCTCGCTCTCCCCGCAGCAGATCCCTCCCCACTTCCTCGAAGTTTCTCATCCTCTCCCTCCCTCCCTCTCGCACCGCCCGTGAAGGTGCCTCGCCGTATCCGTGCTCCATCTAACCCTGCCATCCAAACACCTCTTTAATTAGAGTTAGTTCAGGGTTAGAATCTAACTCTAACCTCTAGCTGAGTTAGAGTATCCAAACAGGGCCATAGGCGCAAGCACTCCCCCCCCCCTCCTAAGTATGATTATCTCTTACTAGCCATCAGGAACACACGTATTGTCTCCTTCCATCCATACGTCTATCTCGATATCTTTCGGGGCATCTTCTATCGTGCACACACCTTGTCACTCGATCTCCCACCCATGTAGTCCCATCACGACCTCCAGTGGATCTCTCTATGACAAACATACACTCTCTCCTACCCATGTCTACATTTTCTCCGTATGTCTCTCTCGACCTCTCTCCCTTGTTTGTCAGACCACTCTCGGCCACGTGCTAGGGGTCTTCCTCTCTCGGTTCCAAACAACCACACACTATCTCCTCACCTTGCCTCCTTTGTCGAAGATGCATGTGTGATATGTTTGCATAAGACACGCATGCTTTTTTTCCACTTTTATCGTGTGTTGTCCATGTCTCTTTCAAACACACACACACACTTTTTTCAATCTCTCTCTCTCTATCTCTCTCTCTCTCTTGTCAGGGACTCTGTCACGTCCATAGCATATGGATGTTTTGAAAAGTCAAACCTCAGAAAAGTTTGACTAGGTATATGTGGACAAAAAACATTTACATCTGGAACGATCATTAGATTCATCACAACATGTACTTACTTCATACTACCCTTTATCTTTGGTATTGCCGATATAAGTAATTTCTTTATAAACTTGGTCAAAGTTTCAAAAGTTTGACTTTAAAAAAATGTTGTAACTACATTATCGAACGGAGGGAGTAGCTCTTTCTCTCTCTGCTATCTCTCACGGGACTCCCCTCTCACTCGAACTCTCTATACCGACGGATTATACGCTCACTGTGTCAGCGTATAGCTCTGTATATTGTTTAGTTGACCGGTCAACCAATCCACATGCTGCGTTGTTAGCTCGTGTTATGTATCTAGGTGTGCTGGCCCATGTGGCAGTGGGTGAAAATAAGTAAACTAGAGACCCATCTGACACGCGGTGAAGGAAACAAAGTTGAAACCACTCGGGGTAGCACCCTGCATGCTAGTAAATTGAGGGAGCATTGAGGACAAACTTCTTGCGCGCGAAGGACGCACTCGCGCACAATTCACCACTGCACGGGGGCATGCACAGAAGGACGCACTCGCGCACACCCAGCACACAACACACACCAGCACACGTGTACACCGGCGTCGCCGCCGGTTGAGATGGACGGCGAGGCAGCCAACAAGTGGAGGCCGCTCGAGCCAAAACCGCATCCGGCGAGCCTAGACTTCATCAGCAGCCACCCCGACAACATGTTGCTCGTCATCATAGGCCTCCTCCCCACCAAATCTGCCGTGCGGATCGCCCTGCTCTGCCGGTGGTGGCGCCCCCTCTGGTGCTGCGTCCCCCTCAACCTCACCGTCGACATCTGCCTCTGCGATGGGGATTGAAAATGCATGGCCATAGTCTCCAAGATCGTTTCATCGCACCCTGGGCCAGCCAGACACCTTGACATCCGCATGTTCAGTACCAACTGCAAGGTCCAACCCAAGTTTAACGAGTGGTTCTTATCCCCCGCCCTAGATCAGCTCGAGGAGCTCAGCTTTGAAGCTAGACGATGTCGCTCTCTGCCGCCGTCCGCGCTCCGCCTCACGCCAACGCTGCGCCACGCCAGCTTCAGCTCCTGCTATCTTCCCCAGATTAATGTCGCGCTCGCCCTTCTTCTCCTTCAACTCAAGCAGCTCGACCTCTTCGACGTTGTCATCTCGAAGAAGGCTATGGAGCACCTGCTCCATAGCTCTACTGTGCTCGAGTACCTTCGTATTGAGCAGATCCACAGGTTCATTAGCCTCCACATCGCCTCGACGAATCTCCGATGGATTTATGTGTCTTGCTGGCCCCACAACAAGACATCAATTGGGAAGAGATCACTCCACCTGTTCCACGTTATGGTCATTGAGAATGCGCCTTTCCTTGAGAGATTGCTTGTATCGGATCTAGAAGGTCCAACGTTGACGCGCCGAAATTGACAGCGTTGGTGTACTCGTCTGCCAAATTCTCCGAACTCTTTATTGGATCCGTAATTATTCAGGTACAACACTCGTCTTCTTCTCCGTATTCTTGAAATTCACATTTTTAAATTTCTTCTTGATGTATTTACGACCGTCTTCCAGAAAATGATTCCCTCAAGCTTGACCCAGTCCATGCGCACAATGAAGATCTTAGCACTAAAATCTATCGTCCCCAATCTGGATCAAGTTGTTGGATTCCTTACATGCTTTCCATGCACGGAGAAGCTACTCATCAAGGTGAAACTTCTTTCCTATTAGTAAACAGTAATCACAACGTAGCTCAATTTTTTCGTAATTTTCCGAAATTACGATGACAAGTGTAGTGTTCAAAACTACATCTATGCACTGCACTGAAAGAAATGTTTTTAGTATTTTTTCTCACGTGATCACCTGCATCAGTTTTATGTTGTACTACCATAGTAGCCTAGGCTAGTCATAGTGGAAAGTAACTTAGACTACTCCAATAACTCTATGGTTACCCTAAGGGCAAGTACTACCTCCGTCCTGGTTTACTCTTCCAATTTTGTAGTATCAAAATTTGACCATAGATTTAACTGACAAAATGTTAATGCATGTCACTAAGAACTATATCGTTGGATTCGTATTTGAACATAATTTCAAATGGTGTAATATTTAGTGACATGCATTGGCATTTTCTTAGGTAAATCTATGGTCAAAATTTTATACTAAATATGAGGTAGTATTCCCTCCTTCCCAAAATTCTTGTCTTACATTTGTTTAGATACGGATGTATCTAACACTATAATGTAACTAGATACATTCGTATTTAGACAAAATTAAGACAAGAATTTTGGGACGGAGGGAGTACAAAAGTGGGCTATGTAGGCCAAAACATGTGCCAAATTCACTTGTGATGCATTTGGCATTGATGCCCCTCCATGGCTCACCTGGTGCCCTAATCTAGAGCACCTACTTTGCTCCGGTGCCAAATTAACTCACGCAATGAAAAACACTGCGTGGGAGAGAGAGAGGACTGAGGCAATAAAAAAACACTTGTTTGGGAGAGTGAGAGGCTGGTGTAGTTGGTTTGATTGATTTATTTATACATGTGGGTCTGTGTGCACAGCGGTGCCAACTCTCTCACATCGCGAGAGCGGTGCCGAAATCTTTTGATTTGACATCGATGCGTATTATGCGGCATACTTTTGCGAAATATGGCATCGGCCACATAGTGGAAGGCAACAAATGCCCAAGCTCTTCACGTGCTCCTAGTTAAATGAGAGGAAACAGAAACAGAGAGAGAGAGAGAGGGAGAGAGAGAGAGAGTGAAAAAAATATCACTAGCCACCCAACCCTATCGTATGAGCGAATGCTATTGGTACCTCTTGATGACACGGCAATCTTATGCAGCCAGCTGCTCTAATATGTTCTCTTCTTTGCAGATAAAAAAAGGCCCGAAAGTGAAAATGTGCTGCACTATAACAATCTCATCGAATGCCTTGATCTCCATCTTACAGAAATTGATTTGATCGACTACCGAGGGAGCAAATCTGAGATTAAATTGGCCAAGGTTCTACGTTCTGGAGGCAAGTGTGTTCAAGGTAAAGTGGTTTGGCATTCTCAGGCGCAACAATGAAGGGTGTGCTGATCACCGCAAGCGTCTAAGCCTAAATGACAAAGTCTCCGCAGAAGCTGAATTTGTTTTTGAAACATCAAGTTGCTAGAGACTCGAAAATTTATTTGCCCACTAGTGACTTGTGAGGGCGATGGATTTTAGTTTGTACGATAACGCTGCATCCACCTAAAGTAACGAAAGTTCTTATGTGAACTTCCTAGTAATTCCCTCTTCCTAGGTGCAACATTACTCCTAACATTTGTAATATCAGTTTGAAACTTGTAATATTGCCATGTCCTATTCCTGCATTTTCAAAATCCTGTGAATCAAACAGGTCTTGAGTTGGTGATGATGTTGTGCCTCCCATGTTTCACCAGTAGCCGTTGGATCTACATGTGACGCATACAAACCAAGCTTCTCCATTTTTGCAAAAAGATGCCCGCACGTGTTCCCTATTTACAAACAACTCCTTGTCTCTCACAATCAGCCTTATCTCCTCCCCACCACATCTCGAAGGCCGTGGAAAAATTTGGCGCGATGGCCGCTGCCGGAGCAGTCCACCCCCAATCTTGGTGTTCCGTGCAATGCACGGGCATCTACGCACGGAAAATTATGTCGAACAGGGCTAGTTGTAAGCAGGCTAGCTCTGCAGCCATGATGATAGTGACTGCAGACGGTGAGGCTGACTACGGTATGCCCAACACGGCGCCTATACTCAGGTGTCATCTCCGGCGCAGGGTCTTGTCACTTCACTGTGTGGAGCAGCATGTAATAATTTAACCAACGGATAGTACAGTGCTAGTACTCCTAGGAGTACTACATTGATAGTACTACTACTAGTACTAGTAGCACCACCGTCTGGATTTAGGAGTACTACCACGTCCATCTGGATTTTAGTATTTGACTAGCAATATCTAGTAATGCATGTCACAAAAAATGTACTACTCCCTCTGTAAATAAATACATGGTGTTTTATTCCTATCGGCGAGAGAACTTAATGTTTTCTTGCTAACTAGAGTCTTAATAGGATTACATGCAATGAACTAAACACTGCATGTCATGTTTGGTAGTCTCAAGTCATTGAAAGCATGCACGGCCCACATCTCTCATTGGTTGATATCTCACGAAATAAGAAACAAGGAGGGAGTTAATGCACCGTGCCTAAGTGTTTTGGGATTATTTGGTTTTCGTAATGTGACTTACACAACATTTTTGTTTACATGCATTAACATTTTATTAGTTAAATCAAAGGTCAAAACTTGGCGCAAAATGCAAAGGGGGCCAATAAACCAGTAAACATCAAACTTCTCTCGTTTGGCCCCAACTAGAGGTCCACTGAGATGACTATACTGCACCGGCACGGAGGGGGCGCAGCTTCATTGACTTACGGCAACTGCCTTTGGGTGAATGACACGTGGGCCTAGGGGGTGGCTCGCCCACCTATCGTACAGCCAAAGGCAGGTGTAGTAGAGGGCCGAGAAGTAGTACGAAATCCTACGCACCTATGCATGCTAACCAAGGGCAAGAGTGATCACTCGAATCGCAAGATCAGTTGACTAGTAGAATCTAAGCTAGACCCATGGAGGCAATGAGCGCGAGCATCAGCTGGCTGTGCCAGATGGTCCACGATGCCGGCCTACGGCCCGGCAACATGGAACGTTTCCAGGTAGTATTGCTTGAGGCCGGCAGGGCGAGGGGCCACTTGGACGACAGCTTCGTCTCCTTGTTCGACAAGGTCCTCGTTGGTTTCGTCGACAAGTTCACCATCGTCAAGAAGCTCGCGGACGACTTTGATGTAAGCCTTCAGCCAACGCGCCCAGGCTCTGCGATGCTCGCCACCCTCAACGGCCACTATGGTGACAACCTCTTCGACGCACTGGTGGCCCTGTGACTGCCTGCCGTCGCGCTGGAGAATGTCCACCTTGAGGTCGCGCTCGCCGCGCAGCGCCTGGCGCAGCAAGACACCATGGACATAATCACCCACGTCAACGCGCATGCAAGAGGAGGATGATCGGACGCTGGCCTTCTTGGACCGCAGGGCAACCTTGGACACACTGTTTAGAAGCACGTTCAGCTCACCGCCAATGCCGCTGCTCCACACACGTCGGTTGGTGACCCAGCGCACTAGGGCGTGAGGATGTCATTGATGGATCCGTATGTATTTTTATCTTTCCGTCAAATCCATGTAGTAGTATATGATACTATAGTAATTATCTTACCTTTCGCATCAACTTCATAATTTTTGTACGTACTCCATGCATGAACGGCGCCAGAACCAAACTTCTCATTACTCTAGGAAAAATTGTTATTTTCTATCTATCGATCGCGCCATGGAGCAGAACCAAAATTTACAAGTTACGAGTTCAAAAGGAAAAGCCTTCCGTGTTCGCGTCGCACCCCCACACGGTTGGTCTGGCACGCCGCTCAAGCGGGAATGCATGCGGTGTTGCATTTTCACTTACAAGTGGGACCATAGTTGAGAAAACCAACTATAGGCAAACCCCCACCCCGCCCACCGCGTGATGGCTAAGAAAATAGGAGGGAGAAGAGATGGCTGTAGCACGGACTCCAAGAAAATTGGTGTCGGATGGGACTCGTGTGTGTGGCGTGTGCCGTAGTGCTAGACGTGAATGCTAGTTATGGCCCATGCCACCCCACTATATCGAGCCTATATTGAGGTACAGTACGTAGAACAAATTTCCTGCAGTCCTTGCTCAACACTCCTCTATCTCTCTTCTCAGCCAGCCAGCGGAAGCGCGGAGCCCATCGTCTGTTTGCTCACATGCGGTCCCACATGTCAGTGAAAACGCAAGCGGACCCACTGAACCTGCACATCTTTCACCTCGACGTGCTGGTGATGAAAAACAAATCCGAGAAAGATCTTCGGTGGCCACTTTTGGAGTTACTCAAGAGTAGTAAGATTCTATTTGCAGTTTAAAACAAGATGCACATCTCGTGGCTTCGACTTATCAACTACCACTCTATTTCCTTTCATGACACGACCTGGATGCTGGATGTCCCACGTGTCGGCAAAAGGAGGAAGAACCCGACCAAATCTTCGGTTGTGCTCTCGGATTAGACTAGTTGTGCTAACTTAAAATTTTTATTCTATACTCCCTCCGTTCCAAAATACTTGACTTCTATTTGTCCAAAAATGGATGTGCCTATATACTAAAACATGTCTAGATACATATATATTTTGACAAATAGAAGGCATGTATTGTGCGATGGAGGGAGTAGAATGGATGCAAGTTTTTGTATTGGGAAGAAGAGTACATCCATATATTGATAGAGCACAATTTAGTACATGTTCTATCACTTTTAGCTAGCACAGAGGTTATAGATGAGATTAGTGCACTTGTCGATACTCCTACTTGGTATGCGTGTTGCTGCTTAGACGTAGAGAAAAACGGACTGGAGCGAGTACTAGAATAGAGGCTAAACCTAACCTTGAAGGTGGCGGTCGTTTATGTCTTAGCTTATTAACCTGATGAACTTTCCATTGCGCTATGATTCCAGATGGCTTTGTTGTTTTTGGCGTGGATGAAGTTATGAATAGATTTGAGGGGTTGGAGCTTGAATACTCTACAGTTGAAGGGGGAATCATCTGGAAAATGTCTTAAGGACTACCATTCTATGGAGAAAGGAAAACATCTTGCTTCCAAACTAGACGCCGCCTAACCAGACTTAGCCGGAGGAGGCGCCTCAGCAGACTCCTCACATTCCAGATCAATCTCCGCTACCTCAGCCATCTCCGCCGCGTCAGTTGTCTCCACCGCCTTAGTTGTCTCTGCTCCATCAACGGACTCCGACGAGGAGGGCTCCCTTCAGCAGAATCCTCCTTCTCCTTAGTTGTTTCCGCCGTGTCGGCGGACTCCGCCATGTCTGTCTTCTCTCCGCCACCTCACAATGGCGAAAGAGAGTCGCCACCACTCCAGCGGCTAGCAATACAACAACTAAGAAATCCATAGCAGGTACCACTACAAGAAATATGTCAACTAGTGACCTTCTGTCAGTGACCCTGGAAGAATTGGTCATAGATCTATGACCATTTGAGACCAATTGGTCAAAAAGCTGTTCGGGGTGCTCCAAACCCTAAACCATTGCGACCATTTTGGTCAGAAAGGTCGTAATTTCCTTACACGAAATGGTCATAAAGCAAACAGCGGTGGTTTGCGGCCTTATCTCTAGTTGTTAATGACCAATAAAGATGGTCACAGCCTTGTAAATTGTTGTGGGTTGTGATGACTAGGCACCATCTCATCAGTTTTGCCTATGTGTAATGTCCATGTGTCAATTTTTGCCCTAGGTTGTGAAGCAACCTATATTTCTGTTATTCCAAAAATTCCCAAAAAAACCTCATAAATTGTTTGCATCATATCTTCATCAAATATGTCAAAAACCTTCCTTGCCTAGTTCAAAAATGATTCAACAATATTCATTTTCCTATTCTGTTCAGAGCAGCACTTTGTGAAGGAAGTGTTATTTATATATTCTTGATTTCCCTAAAAAAATTTGAAGACATTCTTCTTAGTATATGATCATCCTCAGCCAAAACTCACGCCTATTGGCCATGTGCATTTCCCATACTGCTAATCAAACACTTGGCTGCTAATTCATGTTTGAGCATAGTTCAGTCACCTCATGAGAATCTTATGTTATAATTTTCTTCCTAACACCTATTTGGGGAGTGCCCAACCCACTAGACATTCCTAATTGGCCCAGAACGCATGGCAACACCACGGTCATGCGGTGACCATGCGACGGGCATGCGAGCTTACGCGCTCTATAGTTGGGGCCCTCGTCCACCGTCCAAACCTCGATGTATCACCACCAAACCATGTATTTATGACTAAATAGGTACTTATGTACCTAGAAATAATTTTTGGAAAAAAATAAAGAGCAAACTATCAGGGAATTGCAGTTCAAATTTGACCCGCATCCTACTGAATTGGTGGGAATTTGTCTTTTTCACCAGAGGTGGATCAAAACTTTTGACACACAACCATTTTGTAAATTGTGCATTATGAATGGCCTAGTAATTTATAAAATTGATTAGGCAAAATTTTGCAACAAATATATAGTAGGTCCTTCACAAAAAAAACTCATTTTGGGCACTCGAAAAAATGGAAAATGATTTTTTCGTCCAAAGAAAATGAAAACTTCCTGAGGCAACATTGTTTGTCATTCCAAGATGCACCCTTGTGCATGATATGAGGTCATTTGAACAAACTATGCCATGAATGTGGCCATAAGATTGATTATTTGGCTTCAAAGCCATGAATCTTCATACATGATAGCTCATTTCTGAGAACACTTTTTAAAAATAATTACCGTATTACAAGTTTATTATTTTTTATAGAAACTTGGTCACATATAATGACACAATGTGGAGGTTTTCTAATTTTTTGATTTGTTTTTGAATTTTTATGCCCGTTTCAAAATGCGGTCAAAACAGCGGGCATGACCGTTCCTATAAATGATTAAATAGATACTTATGTACCTATAAATGATTTTTGGAAAAAATAAATAGCAAACTACGAGGCAATTGCAGTTCAAATTTGACCCGCTTCCTACTGAATCGGCGGGAATTAGTCTTTTTCACCGGAGGTGGATTAAAACTTTTGACACCCAAACATTTTGTCAATTGTGCATTTTATATGGCCTAGTATTTTATAAAATTGAATATGTCCAATTTTGCAACAAATATATAGTTGGTCCTTCACAAAAAAACTCATTTTGGGCAATCAAAAAAAATGGAAAATGAGTTTTTTCTCCAAAGAAAATGAAAACTTCCTTAGGCAACAATGTTTGTCATTCCAAGATGCAACCTTGTGCACGATATGAGGTCATTTGAACAAACTATGCCATGAATGTGGCCATAAGGTTGATCATTTGGCTTGAAATCCATGAATCTTAACACATGATAACTCATTTCTGAGAACAATTTTTTAAAATAATTATTGTATTACAAGTTTATTATTTCTTCTAGAAACTTGATCACATATAATGACACTATGCGGAGGTTTTCAAATATTTAAGTTTTTGTAATTTTTTATGCCCGTTTCAAAATGCGGTCAAAACGGGGGGAATTACCATTCCTAGCTAGTGGTTGTATCATGTAATTTGTGTGGTGTCTCTCTAATTAAATAGATAATTATGTACCTAGAAATGATTTTTGGAAAAAGTAAAGAGCAAACTACGAGGCAATTGCAGTTCAAATTTCACCCGCTTCCTACTGAATCGACGGGAATTTGTCTTTTTCACCAGAGGTGGATCAAAACTTTTGACACCCAACCATTTGGTCAATTGTGCATTATATATGCCCTAGTATTTTATAAAATTGATTTGGTACAATTTTGCAACAAATATATTGTAGGTCCTTCACAAACAAACTCATTTTGGGCACTCGAAATAATGGAAAATGGATTTTTCGATCAAAGAAAATGAAAACTTCCTTAGGCAACATTGTTTGTCATTCCAAGATGCACCCTTGTGCACGATATGAGGTCATTTGAATAAACTATGCCATGAATGTGGCCATAAAATTGATCATTTGTCTTGAAAGCCATGAATCTTCACACATGATAGCTCATTTCTGAGAACAAAATTTTAAAATAATTACCGTATTACAAGTTTATTACTTTTCTAGAAACTTGGTCAAATATAATGACACCATGCGGAGATTTTCCAATTTTTTGAATTTTTTTGAATTTTTTATGCCCGTTTCTAAATGCGGTCAAAACGGCGGGCATGACCGTTCCTAACTAGTGGTTGAATCTTGTAATTTTTTTCGTGTTTCTCTGATTAAATAGATACTTATGTACCTAGAAATGATTTTTGGAAAAAATAAAGAGCAAACTACGAGGCAATTGTAGTTCAAATTTCACCCGCTTCCTACTGAATCAGCGGAAATTTGTCTTTTTCACCATTGGTGGATCAAAACTTTTGACACCCAACCATTTGATCAATTTTGCATTATATATGGCCTAGTATTTTATAAAATTTATTTGGTACAATTTTGCAACAAATATATTATAGGTCCTTCACAAAAAAACTCATTTTGGGCACTCAAAAAAATGGAAAATGAATTTTTCGTCCAAAGAAAATGAAAACTTCCTTAGGCAACATTGTTTGTCATTCCAAGATGCACCCTTGTGCATGATATGAGGTCATTTGAACAAACTATGCCATGAATGTGGCCATAAGATTGATCATTTGGCTTGAAGCCATGAATCTTCACACATGATAGCTCATTTCTAAGAACACTTTTTAAAAATAATTACTGTATTGCAAGTTTATTAATTTTTCTGAAAACTTGGTCACATATACTGTCACAATGCAGATATTTTCAAATTTTTTGATATTTTTGAATTTTTTATGCCCGTTTCAAAATGTGGTTAAAACGGCAGGAATGACCGTTCCTAGCTAGTGGTTGAATCTTGTAACTTTTTTGATGTTTCTCTAATTAAATAGATACTTATGTACCTAGAAATGATTTTTGGAAAAATAAAGAGCAAACTATGAGGCAATTACAGTTCCAATTTGACTCGCTTCCTACTAAATTAGCGGCAATTTGTCTTTTTCACCAGAGGTCGATCAGAACTTTTGACAACCAAACGTTTTGTCAATTGTGCATTATATATGGCCAAGTATTTTATAAAATTGATCAGGTCCAATTTTGCAACAAATATATAGTAGGTCCTTCACAAAAAAACTCATTTTGGGCAATCGAAAAAATGGAAAATGAATTTTTTGTCCAAAGAAAATGAGAACTTCCTTAGGCAACATTGTTTGTCATTCCAAGATGCACCCTTGTGCACGATATGAGGTCATTTGAACAAACAATGCCATGAATGTGGCCATAAGATTGATCATTTGGCTTGAAAGCCATGAATCTTCACACATGATAGCACATTTCTGAGAACACTTTTTTTAAATAATTACCATATTACAAGTTTATTATTTGTTCTGGAAACTTGATCACATATAATGACACTATGCGGAGGTTTTCCAATTTTTTGTTTTTTATTTATTTATTATGCCGGTTTCAAAATGCGGTCAAAACGGCGGGAATGACCATTCCTAGCTAGTGGTTGAATCATGTAATTTTTTTGGTGTCTCTCTGATTAAATAGATAATTATGTACCTAGGAATGATTTTTGGAAAAAATAAAGAGCAAACTACGAGGCAATTGCAGTTCAAATTTCACCCGCTTCCTACTGAATCGACGAGAATTTGTCTTTTTCACCAGAGTTGGATTAAAACTTTTGGCACCCAAACATTTGGTCAATTGTGCATTATATATGGCACATTATTTTATAAAATTAATTTGGTACAATTTTGCAACAAATATATTATAGGTCCTTCATAAACAAACTCATTTTGGGCACTCGAAAAAATGGAAAATGAATTTTTCGATCAAAGAAAATGAAAACTTCCTTAGGCAACATTGTTTGTCATTCCAAGATGCACCCTTGTGCACGATATGAGGTCATTTGAACAAACTATGCCATGAATGTGGCCATAAGATTGATCATTTGGCTTGAAAGCCATGAATCTTCACACATGATAGCTCATTTCTGAGAACACAATTTTAAAATAATTACCGTATTACAAGTTTATTACTTTTCTGGAAACTTGGTCGAATATAGTCACACCATGCGGAGATTTTCCAATTTTTTGAATTTTTTTGAATTTTTTATGCCCGTTTCTAAATGTGGTCAAAATGGCGGGAATGACCGTTCCTAACTAGTGGTTGAATCTTGTAATTTTTTTCGTGTTTCTCTGATTAAATAGATACTTATGTACCTAGAAATGATTTTTGGAAAAAATAAAGAGCAAACTACGAGGCAATTGTAGTTCAAATTTCACCCGCTCCTACTAAATCAGCGGGAATTTGTCTTTTTCACCATAGGTGGATAAAAACTATTGACACCTAACCATTTGATCAATTTTGCATTATATATGGCCTAGTATTTTATAAAATTTATTTGGTACAATTTTGCAACAAATATATTATAGGTCCTTCACAAAACAAACTCATTTTGGGCACTCGAAAAAATGGAAAATAAATTTTTCGTCCAAAGAAAATGAAACCTTCCTTAGGCAACATTGTTTGTCATTCCAAGATGCACCCTTGTGCATGATATGAGGTCATTTGAACAAACTATGCCATGAATGTGGCCATAAGATTGATCATTTGGCTTGAAAGTCATGAATCTTCACACATGATAGCTCGTTTTTGAGAACACTTTTTAAAAATAATTACCGTATTGCAAGTTTATTATTTTTTCTGCAAACTTGGTCACATATATTGACACAATGCAGAGATTTTCAAATTTTTTGATATTTTTGAATTTTTTATGCCCGTTTCAAAATGTGGTTAAAACGATAGGAATGACCGTTACTAGCTAGTGGTTGAATCTTGTAATTTTTTTGATGTTTCTCTGATTAAATAGATAGTTATGTACCAAGAAATGATTTTTGGCAAAAATAAAGAGCAAACTATGAGGCAATTACAGTTCAAATTTGACCCACTTCCTACTGAATTGGCGGGAATTTGTCTTTTTCACCAGAGGTGGATCAGAACTTTTGACAACCAAACGTTTTGTCAATTGTGCATTATATATGGCCAAGTATTTTATAAAATTGATTAGGTCCAATTTTGCAACAAATATATAGTAGGTCCTTCACAAAAAAACTCATTTTGGGCAATCGAAAAAATGGAAAATGATTTTTTTGTCCAAAGAAAATGAAAACTTCCTTAGGCAACATTGTTTGTCATTCCCAGATGCACCCTTGTGCATGATATGAGGTCTTTTTAACAAACTAAGCCATGAATGTGGCCATAAGATTGATCATTTGGCTTGAAAGCCATGAATCTTCACACATGATAGCACATTTCTGAGAACACTGTTTTTAAATAATTACCGTATTAAAAGTTTATTATTTGTTCTGGAAACTTGATCACATATAATGACACTATGCGGAGGTTTTCCAATTGTTTGTTTTTTATTTATTTATTATGCGCGTTTCAAAATGCGGTCAAAACGGCGGGAATGACATTTCCTAGCTAGTGGTTGAATCATGTAATTTTTTTGGTGTCTCTCCGATTAAATAGATAATTATGTACCTAGGAAAGATTTTTGGAAAAAATAAAGAGCAAACTACGAGGCAATTGCAGTTCAAATTTCAAACGCTTCCTACTGAATCGACGGGAATTTGTCTTTTTCACCAGAGGTGGATTAAAACTTTTGACACCCAACCATTTGGTCAATTGTGCATTATATATGGCACATTATTTTATAAAATTAATTTGGTACAATTTTGCAACAAATATATTACAGGTCCTTCACAAACAAACTCATTTTGGGCACTCGAAAAAATGGAAAATGAATTTTTCGATCAAAGAAATTGAAAACTTCCTTAGGCAACATTGTTTGTCATTCCCAGATGCACCCTTGTGCACGATATGAGGTCATTTGAACAAACTATGCCATGAATGTGGCCATAAGATTGATCATTTGGCTTGAAAGCCATGAATCTTCACACATGATAGCACATTTCTGAGAACACTTTTTTAAATAATTACCGTATTAAAAGTTTATTATTTATTCTGGAAATTTGATCACATATAATGACACTATGCGAAGGTTTTCCAATTTTTGTTTTTTATTTATTTTTATGCCCATTTCAAAATGCGGTCAAAACGGCCGGAATGACATTTCCTAGCTAGTGGTTGAATCATGTAATTTTTTTGGTGTCTCTCCGATTAAATAGATAATTATGTACCTAGGAAAGATTTTTGGAAAAAATAAAGAGCAAACTACGAGGCAATTGCAGTTCAAATTTCACCCGCTTCCTACTGAATCGACGGGAATTTGTCTTTTTCACCAGAGGTGGATTAAAACTTTTGACACCCAACCATTTGGTAAATTGTGCATTATATATGGCACATTATTTTATAAAATTAATTTGGTACAATTTTGCAACAAATATATTATAGGTCCTTCACAAACAAACTCATTTTGGGCACTCAAAAAAATGGAAAATGATTTTTTCGATCAAATAAAATGAAAACTTCCTTACGCAACATTGTTTGTCATTCCAATATGCACCCTTGTGCACGATATGAGGTCATCTTAACAAACTATGCCATGAATGTGGCCATAAGATTGATCATTTGGCTTGACAGCCATGAATCTTCACACATGATAGCTCATTTCTGAGAACACTTTTTAAAAATAATTACTGTATTGCAAGTTTATTATTTTTTCTGAAAACTTGGTCAAATATATTGACACAATGCAGAGATTTTCAATTTTTTTGATATTTTTGAATTTTTTATGCCCGTTTTAAAATGTGGTCAAACCGGCGGGAATGACCGTTCCTACCTAGTGGTTGAATCTTGTAAGTTTTTTGATGTTTCTCTGGTTAAATAGATACTTATGTACCTAGAAATTATTTTTGGAAAAAATAAAGAGCAAACTACGAGGCAATTGAAGTTCAAATTTGACCCGCTTCCTACTGAATTTGCGGGAATTTGTCTTTTTCACCAGAGGTGGATCAGATCTTTTGACACCCAACCATTTGGTCAAAGTGTGCATTATATATGGCCTAGTATTTTATAGAATTGATTTGGTACAATTTTGCAACAAATATATTATAGGTCCTTCACAAACTAACTCATTTTGGGCACTCGAAAAAATGGAAAATGAATTTTTCAATCAAAGAAAATGAAAACTTCCTTAGGCAACATTGTTTGTCATTCCAAGATGCACCCTTGTGCATGATATGAGGTCATTTGAACAAACTATGCCATGAATGTGGCCATAAGATTGATCATTTGGCTTGAAAGCCATGAATCTTCACACAAGATACCTCGTTTCTGAGAACAATTTTTTAAAATAATTACCGTATTCCAAGTTTATTACTTTTTCTGGAAACTTGGTCAAATATAATGACACCATGCGGAGGTTTTCCAATTTTTTGAATTTTTTGAATTTTTATGCCCGTTTCAAAATGCGGTCAAAACGGCGGAAATGACCGTTCCTAACTAGTGGTTGAATCTTGTCATTTTTTTGTGTTTCTCTAATTAAATAGATACTTATGTACCTAGAAATGATTTTTGGAAAAAACAAAGAGCAAACTACGAGGCAATTGCAGTTCAAATTTGACCCGCTTCCTACTGAATCGATGGGAATTTGTCTTTTTCACCAGAGGTGGATCAAACTTTTGACACCCAACCATTTGTTCAATTGTGCATTATATATGGCCTAGTATTTTATAGAATTGATTTGGTACAATTTTACAACAAATATATTATAGGTCCTTCACAAACAAACTCATTTTGGGCACTCGAAAAAATGGAAAATGAATTTTTCGATCAAAGAAAATGAAAAATTCCTTAGGCAACATTGTTTGTCATTCCAAGATGCACCCTTGTGCACGATATGAGGTCATTTGAACAAACTATGCCATGAATGTGGCCATAAAATTGATCATTTGGCTTGAAAGCTATGAATCTTCACACATGATAGCTCATTTCTGAGAACACTTTGTTAAAAAATTATCGTATTTCAAGTTTATTACTTTTTCTGGAAACTTGGTCAAATATAATGACACCATGCGGAGATTTTCCAATTTTTTGAATTTTTTTGAATTTTTTATGCCCGGTTCAAAAAGCGGTCAAAACGGCGGGAATGACCGTTCCTAACTAGTGGTTGAATCTTGTAATTTTTTCGTGTTTCTCTGATTAAATAAATACTTATGTACCTAGAAATGATTTTTGGAAAAAATAAAGAGCAAACTACGAGGGAATTGTAGTTCAAATTTGACCCGCTTCCTGTTGAATCGGCGGGAATTTGTCTTTTTCACCAGAGGTGGATCAAAACTTTTGACACCCAACCATTTGGTCAATTGTGCATTATATATGGCCTAGTATTTTATAAAATTTATTTGGTACAATTTTGCAACAAATATGTTATAGGTCCTTCACAAAAAACTCATTTTGGGCACTCGAAAAAATGGTAAATGATTTTTTTGTCCAAACAAAATGAAAACTTCCTTAGGCAACATTTTTTGTCATTCCAAGATGCACCCTTGTGCGTGATATGAGGTCATTTGAACAAACTATGCCATGAATGTGGCTATAAGATTGATCATTTGGCTTGAAAGCCATGAATCTTCACACATGATAGCTCATTTCTGAAAACATTTTTTAAAAATAATTACTGTATTGCAAGTTTATTATTTTTTCGGGAAACTTGGTCACATATATTGACATAATGCAGATATTTTAATTTTTTTTGATATTTTTGAATTTTTTATGCCCGTTTCAAAATGTGGTCAAAATGGGGGGAATGACCGTTCCTAGCTAGTGGTTGAATCTTGTAATTTTTTTGATGTTTCTATGATTAAATAGATACTTATGTACCTAGAAATGATTTTTGGAAAAAATAAAGAGCAAACTACGAGGCAATTGCAGTTCAAATTTGACCCGCTTCCTACTAAATCGACGGGAATTTGTCTTTTTCAACAGAGGTGGATCAGAACTTTTGACATCCAAACATTTTGTCAATTGAGCATTATATATGGCCAAGTATTTTATAAAATTGATTAGGTCCAATTTTGCAACAAATATATAGTAGGTCTTTCACAAAAAAACTCATTTTGGGCAATCGAAAAAAAGGAAAATGAGTTTTTTGTCCAAAGAAAATGAAAATTTCCTTAGGCAACATTGTTTGTCATTCCAAGATGCACCCTTGTGCACGATATGAGGTCATTTGAACAAACTATGCCATGAATGTGGCCATAAGATTGGTCATTTGGCTTGAAATCCATGAATCTTCACACATGGTAGCTCATTTCTGAGAACACTTTTTTAAAATAATTACCTTATTCCAAGTTTATTATTTTTCTGGAAGCTTGATCACATATAATAACACTATGCGGAGGTTTTCCAATTTTTTTATGCCTATTTCAAAATGTAGTCCAAACGGCGGGAATGACCGTTCCTATCTAGTGGTTGAATCTTGTAATTTTTTTGGTGTCTCTCTGATTATGTACCTAGAAATGATTTTTGAAAACAAATAAAGAGCAAACTACGAGGGAATTGCAGTTCAAATTTGACCCGCTTCCTACTGAATTGGCGGGAATTTGTCTTTTTCACCAGAAGTGGATCAAAACTTTTGGCACCCAACCATTTGGTCAATTGTGCATTATATATGTCCTAGTATTTTATAAAAATCATTTGGTACAATTTTGCAACAAATATATTATAGGACCTGCACACAAAAACTCATTTTGGGCACTCAAAAAAATGGAAAATGAATTTTTCATTCAAAGAAAATGAAAACTCCTTAGGCAACATTGTTTGTCATTCCAAGATGCACCCTTGTGCATGATATGAGGTTATTTGAACAAACTATGCCATGAATGTGGCCATAAGATTGATCATTTGGCTTGAAAGCCATGAATCTTCACACATGATAGCTCATTTCTGAGAACACTTTTTAAAATAATTACCGTATTACAAGTTTATTACTTTTTCTGGAAACTTGGTCACTTATAATGACACCATGCGGAGGTTTTCCAATTTTTTGATTTTTTTTTGAATTTTTTATGCCCGTTTCAAAATGCGGTTAAAACGGCGGGAATGACCGTTCCTACCTAGTGGTTGAATCTTGTATTTTTTGTTTTTATCTAATTAAATAGAAACTTATGTACCTAGAAATGATTTTTGGAAAAAATAATGAGCAAACTACGAGACAATTGCAGTTCAAATTTGACCCACTTCCTACTAAATCGGCGGGAATTTGTCTTTTTCATCAGAGGTGGATTAAAACTTTTGACACCCAACCATTTGGTCAATTGTGCATTATATATGGCCTACTATTTTATAAAATTTATTTGGTACAACTTTGCAACAAATATATTATAGGTCCTTCACAAAAAAACTCATTTTGGGCACTCAAAAAAATGGAAAAAGAATTTTTCGTCCAAAGAAAATGAAAACTTCCTTAGGCAACATTGTTTGTCATTCCAAGATGCACCCTTGTGCACGATATGAGGTAATTTGAACAAACTATGCCATGAATGTGGCCATAAGATTGATCATTTGGCTTGAAAGCCATGAATCTTCACACATGATAGCTTATTTTTGAGAACACTTTTTTAAAATAATTATCATGTTACAAGTTTATTATTTTTTTGGAAACTTGGTCACATATAATGACACCATGCGGAGGTTTTCCAGTTTTTTGATTTTGTTTGAATTTTTTATGCCCATTTCAAAATGCAGTCAAAACGACGGGAATGATTTTTGGAAAAAATAAAGAGCAAACTACGAGGTAGCTGTAGTTCAAATTTGACCCGCTTCCAACTGAATCAACGAAAATTTGTGTTTTTCACCAGAGGTGGGTCGAAACTTTTGACACCCAACTATTTTGGTCAATTGTGCATTAAATATGTTCTAATATTTTATAAAGTTGATTTGATCCAATTTTATAACAAATATATGGTAGATCCTTCACAAAAAACTCATTTTGGGCATTCAAGAAATGGAAAATGGAAGTTTTTTCCTGTTTTAGTGATGAAAATGGAAAATGGTCTAATATTTTTTTAAATTGAGGTTGTTCAATTTTGCAACAAAGAGTTGGTTGGTTCTTCACAACAAAATCAAAATGCAAAATGCTTTTTTTCATGCAAAAAATACTTATTTGAATCAATTAAGACCAATTTAGATGGTCATAAGATTGTCAAAGCGTTTACCACATTTTGATTGGTCGATAGGCATCTCACGTGGATCACGCATCCAACACCGTCGGATACTCCCCGATCCGACGGCATCCCTCACCCCCGCACGGCCTCACCCTGTCACCCCACGTAGCCCAATCACCCCTTCTCTCCCACGCACCCACGGCTGCCAACCCTAGCCCTTTCCCTCCCTCGGATCTCAATCCATCACCGCTCCAACCCTAGACCAACCCAATCCGCCGGAGTCCTCTTCTCCAGTCGCACCGGCGACCTCCAACCTCATCGCCCGCAGCCCTCTCTTCTCCACACCGCGTCTCCCTCCGACCTCGCCGCCAGTGCACCCGGTCCATAGACCCACCCAAACCGCCTCCTCCTTCCTTCCCTCGCACACCGCCCGCCACGCCGCCGCCCCGCCTCCTCCTGTCCTGCAATCCACCTAGGGTTCCCTCCTCCCTCCGCCCAAATCCAAACCCAATCTAATCCGGTCCGGTCCGTCCTCGCCGTCGAGGGAATGGAGGGGCCGCCGCGGCTGACGGTGGGGTCGGTGAGGGAGATATGGGAGCTGCCGGACGGGCCGAGGACCATCCAGCCGGTGCTGCAGGTGGCGGACCTGCACGTCGTCACCACCAGGAACCCCGTCGGCCACCATTCGGAGCACTACCGCATGCTGCTGTCCGACGGTGTCGACTCCCAGCAGTCCATGCTCTCCACGAACCACAACCACCTCGTCAATACCGGCGCCTTCCGCCAAGGTACCATCGTCCACCTCCAGGACATCACCTGCAACACCATCCACAACCATAGGTCCGTCGTCTGCCCCTGCTCCCCCCTCGACGCTCTGGTCTAATAGATTGGATCTTGGCCCGCTTGCTTCGGTTCTATTCTTGCTCATCCAAGATGTGATCTCGCGGTAGATTCTTGGGTTGCAGAGTGGATTGTTTGCCCACGATGGGGATATCAGAGTTGTTTGTCTCATTTAGGGATTTCAATTCTACATTGTCCGTCGTAATGATCTCTGAGACCACATTCACAACTCACATCAATGTATGTTTACATTAATAAATTGAGCTTAATCTAAAGCGTCAAATATTGCACTGGCCTTGATGTTCAACTTCGGTTGAGTGTATTTTTCAATTAGCAGAACATATATGCCATTGTTTATTCTATTTTGAGTCTTCATTCGGCCCGAGCAGAATAAGTTATCTTTCGTGTTGTCTGCATACTGATGAAGAAAATGAGGGGAATGTTTGATTCCGTGTTATTTGGATGAATATTTTTAACTTTTCATGATTGATGGTGTGCCGAGAATTAGCCTGCCTGCAACCTCACTCTTATGCGGACTGTAATAAAAATTTTGGTTTCCTATTCCACCGTGACTTGACATGCCACTGTCTTTTTGCGAGTGTACTCTGATCCAGTGAAATGCACTTTGATTTTCATGTCTTAATTAAGAAGTACCAGCGCCAAGAAAGCCACGGGCTCCTAGTTTGTGATACAGAACATTTTTAAGAACTACCCTTGATGTGTTAGGATTTTATCAAGCCATGCGTGTCACGTTTTTCAATTTTGCTTGCTTACATGGTTGAGCACCTTTCATGAACTTGAGCACCTTTCTTTTTCTTCAGTGCAGCCACATCTTTTTTCTTTAGCTCTCAAACTGTAGCTTACATGGTTGTGTTTTCTTAGCTCTTCGCTTTCTCAGTTCTTAAAATGCAGCTCAAATCGTTGTGATATATATTTATCCTAGATAGACAATCAGTGTTTTTCTATCTAGTTCAGCTCGGACAAGTTTATCAGTTTCGTTGATCCTCTCTTTTTCAGCGTGAGCGCCGACGCAGCGGGGCGGGGCTTACTCGGCACATTCGGGCTGCTCATGCTGGTCGACGACGGCCTGTCGGAGCAGACCACCATCTACTTCTACCTGGTCAAGGGTGTGGACGGGAAGCTCAACACTCACTTCTGCCAAGACGCTTTCAGGTATGCAGACATCGATCTTAAATCTGAACTGTAACTGTAACTATAACACGAGTGTGAACCGTTGTGCGCAGATAACTAACAGGAAGGAGCTCTTGAGCCAGAGGACCGACGCCGAGAATCGTTACCTGAAGAAGGTACACAGCAGTTCATTCTGATTCTCCTCCGATTCTAAAAGTTTCTGCTGCTGTTTGTTCTTTCACTAGTGTAGACCCTTGCTTTTGTTGCTAATAATACACGCATGCTCCACAACTAATCTTCTACTTGATCGCTAGCACGGTCGCGATGATTGATAAACCACCAAACAAAAGGAAAATGGCACATTTGCTAGCATTACAGTTGTCGGTGTACTAGAGTAGGGGTACCCTAGTACCCTGAACTTGTGCACGGGCAGTTGCAGCGCCCCGCGGCAAGGGCTTGCCGGGTGACCGCCAAGATACTCCGTGGCTCCTTTGGAGCCATCCAAGAACAAAGTATTCAAGTCAAGAGGTCAAGGCCCCGGCAAGAGGAGCTTGCCGGGAAGGCCAACCGACGCATCTCAAGGAACTTGCCGCGACGCACCACGTGTCCCAGCAAGGCCTGGTGAGCGACAAGCTTTCGGGCGCGACAAGACCACGACCGCGGCAAGACGCTTGCCGCAGCAAGCGGCCACTCTGTGCCCACGCTCCAGCGCATCCACCAACGTGTCGCCCTGGGGGCCTTTCCAGGCACGCGTGGCGGAAGGCTGTGCAGCCAGTGGTAAGCGGTGGCATACGATGCTGACAAGATTGCCATCGTGGCAGGCGGTGGCGCCCCTGACGGTCCTTTTTTACACTGTTTAGGCGACACAGACGGGCATTTAATGCCCTTGTCCCCTGCCGTCAGGGTTAGGTAGAGAGCACTGTACAAGTAGCTGTACCAACCACCTCTCTTTTTACATTTTTACCCTTCTCTGCGTTGCCACCTGTCGGTGACCCCTTGTGCATATAAAAGGAGGCCCATGCGCAACGTAGAGGGGGTTTGACTGGTTGGGAATGTTAGGGATCATTTCGAAGCCAGAAAACACCTAGCTCTCTAGAGCAAGAACACAATACAATCAGACAAGCAGCAGTAGGAGTGTTATCTCTCCGGAGAGCTCCGAAGCTGGGTAAACTGCTCGTGTGTTTCGCCTCGATCTGCTCTTCGTGCGACCTCCGCCCCCCGCCGAACCGAAAGGGGCTCGGTCCGCCGGTGCCATAGGTGTTCGTGGATCAGTTTCCCCGACATCTTTGGCGCGCCAGGTAGGGGGCGTCGAGATTGTGTGAACCTGATCCGGCGTTCACACGAGCTAGATCTTCATTTTCTTCATCAACATGCCACCGAAGAAGAAGGCTTTGGAGGCAGCTGCTCCGTCCGCGTCGATCTCACCGCCGCCGGAACAAACGGGTGGTGGGGTTGACGCTGGTGGAAGAACAGACATCGACGAGGAAGCTCACGGTGCTGCCAGGTCCAAGGACAAGGCTGCACAAACCATGGTGTCTTCACATCTGCTGAGTCCCTCTCAGGAGGCGCAGGACCGATAGCGTCATGGTATTCGCAGTACCATACGCTTGTTGGACCAAGATCAAGCTGGTGGGTCTCGGGGCGCTCAAGACCAGCATGCGCGCCAACATGCTGGCACGAGTGAGTCACGGTCGCTTGGACGGGATACTGCTCCTTCTAACATAGTTAGGAGTCCGAGCACATCCCGCTCCTCGCGCCGTTCGCCACTGCCGCCCACCACTCCAGCGGAAGCTTTAGCGCGAGCTCAACTGCTCCTGGATTACCCTCCGACGTCAGACAAGATCGACGAATGGAGGGCCACCATTCAGAGCCTCATCGGCTACGCCAATGGCGACACTCCACGGCAGCCGAATACATTGCTGCCGCGGCAGGAGTGCCAGGCACGAGCCGGTGGCGACGAAACTGGTGGGGGTGCAACCACCGTGCACTCTCCACCCCAAAGGCCAAGATCGCCGACTCGCCGGATCCACCTCGACAGCGACTCCACCACATCGTCAGATCCACGAGCTCGTCGCGATCAGCGCCAAGTTGTTCAAGATAGACAACAAGAAGATGCTCGTACTCGCATCGAGCGCCGAAGGGAAGCGTGACGTCAATCCGACAAGCGCGTTGGGCCCTCTGTTGACATGCATGCGCCAGGGGAGCCAGGTGACTTGCCGTACGCGGTAGGTTGCCCTGCGTTCACTCATGAGCTGCGGCAAGTCCAGTGGCCCAGCATTAAGAATTTCAAGCCAGATGTACCGGAGAAGTACGACGGCAAGACGCATCCGTTAGAGTTCCTCAGCATCTACACCATTGCGGTACAAGCTGCTGGGGGGCGAGACGACAATATCCTTGCCAACTACTTCCCACTGGTGCTCAAGCCCAATGTCAGATCCTGGCTCATGCATTTGCCGGACAACTCCATATCCTCCTGGGCTGACCTGTGCCATCAGTTTGTCGGCGCCTTCACAGGCGGCCACAAGCCTCATGGCCAAGAGATTGCCTTCACCTGCTCGCTCAGAAGGAAGGAGAGCCCCTGCGCAAGTACATACAGAGATTCAGCAACGTACAACACAACATCCCAGACATCCATCCTGCCGCGGTAATCAGCGCGTTTCATCAGAACGTGCGGAACCGCAGGATGCGGGAGGAGATGGTGATGTGCAAGATCAGAGACGTCAGTGAGGTATATGCCCTGGCCGACAAGTGTGCACGTGCTGAGGAAGGGAGGAGACTCCCCGGAGAGAATATAGGAGCAGGAGGATCTGACAGTGAGGATACTGCCCCGGCAAGGAAAAACCAGCGGCGGAATAACAGAAAGAAGAAAGGCAAAGAGGTGCTAGTTGTCGAGCAGTCCGGCAGCGGAGGTGGCGCCAAGAAAGCCAAAGCTGGTGGCTCCGGCAAGGAGATTGTCGCAGAGGCTGTGGCGGCCGCCGACAAGCAGGACGGCACCAACAAGCAGTACTGCAAGATCCACCGCACCATGGGCCATGATCTCCAGAGCTGCAAGAAAGTCGAGCAGCTTGTTGAGCAGCAGAAGGCTAAATACGAGCGGCGCGACAAGGAGAAGGCCCAAGGAGGTACAGGAGGATCCGGCAAGAAACGTCCCGGCCGAGGAGGACGTCGCGGCAAGGCCAAGCAGCGGCAAGGAGATAGACCTCCCCGTGGCCGCGACAAGGATGAAGATGACGACGACGACGAAGACATCGATGATGACGAGACCGATGAGCAGGAGTTCCAGAAAGCCACAGAGGTCCTGTGCGTTGATGGCGGTGCTTCTCTGCATACTTCACACCGCCAGCTCAAACAATGGGTGCGGGAAGTCAATGCGGCAGAACCACCCGTCGAGTCGCGCAGGTCTCTCAAATGGTCCAGCACGCCTATCATCTTTGATATTGAGGACCACCCAGATCGCATAACTGCGGTCGGGTGCTTGCCGATGTTGGTTTCACCAACTAGCCGCAACCTCAAGGTCCCAAAGATGCTAGTTGATGGCGGGGCCGGCTTGAACCTGATCTCCTCCGCGGTGCTCCAGAAACTCCAGATCCCTGACAGCGAGCTCGAAGAGACCGGCACATTTCAAGGAATCAATCCGGGAAGGAGCAAGCCGAAGGGAAAGATCATGTTGACGGTAACATTTGACAGCGAGCTGAACTTCAGGACTGAGAGGGTCACTTTTGACGTTGCTGACTTCCCATTGCCTTACAATGGGATACTCGGTCGTCCAGCACTTGCCAAATTCATGGCAGCCTCTCACTATGCATACAACGTACTGAAGATGCCAGGCCCGATAAGCGTCATCTCTGTCCCTGGCGACAAGAAGGATGCTCTTATCTGCGCCGACAAGATCTACCGGCAGGCAACGGCCGCAATAGATCGCAAATCACTTGCCGCTGAAGCTCCCGGGGGGAAGAAGAAGACCAAGTCCGGCAAGAGTTCTGATGCCCACTCCGGCAAGCGCACCTCTTCGGAGTGCTGCGCTACCGTCGAGGACGCACCATCGATCTCCACCGGCAAGTGTAAGAAGGCAATGGCAGCTCCACGAAAGACCAAGAAGGTGTCCGCCAAGGAGGACGGCACTGGTGGTACCTTCACCATCAGTGCCACGCTCGATCCTAAATAGGAAAGCGCGCTCGTTCTTTCCTGTGGGCGAACGTCGACGTGTTTGCGTGGCAACCGTCTGACATCCCCGGTGTTCCCAGGAAAGTAATTGAGCACCATCTTGCCATCTGTCCTCATGCGCAGCCTGTCAAGCAGAAAGTTAGGAAACAAGCAGTGGAGCGCCAAGAATTCATTGCAGAAGAAATCAAGAAGTTGGAAGCAGCAGGTCTTGTCAGAGGAGTGCTCCATAATACGTGGTTGGCCAATCCTGTTGTCGTACGCAAAGCCAACGGGAAATGGAGGCTTTGTATCGATTTTACCGATGTCAATAAAGCTTGTCCCAAAGACCCATTTCCCTTGCCGCGCATCGACCAGATTGTTGACTCCACAGCCGGATGTGACTTGCTTTCATTTCTTGATGCATACTCAGGATACCATCAGATCTTCATGGCAGAAGAGGATGAGGAGAAAACCGCGTTCATTACCCCATGTGGCACGTACTGTTTCGTACGGATGCCCTTTTGTTTGAAGAATGCTGGTTCAACATTTGCAAGGGTAGTCCATCACGCTTTCGAGCCCCAAATGCACAGAAATGTGGAAGCCTACATGGATGACATAGTGGTCAAGAGCAAGGACAAAGCGACCCTGATCCAAGATTTAGATGAAACATTTGCAAATCTGTGCAAGATTAACCTCAAGCTGAACCCCGAGAAGTGTGTGTTTGGAGTCCCTTCCGGCAAGCTTCTCGGGTTCTTTCTGTCTCAGCGGGGGATTGAAGCCAATCCTGACAAGATCAAGGCCATTGAGCAGATTGAAGCACCAAAGCGCGTCAAGGATGTACGAAGACTTGCCGGTTGTGTGGCAGCTCTCAGCAGGTTTATCTCTAGATCTGCTGAGCGCGCCCTGCCATTTTTCAAGATATTGAAAAAGGCAGGTCCAATGAAATGGACTCCGAAAGCGGAGGCTGCACTGCAGGACTTGAAGAGATACCTGTCCTCCACTCCAACACTTGTGGCACCTAGGCCACAAGAGAAGTTGCTGCTGTATATAGCGGCAACCAATCAAGTGGTTAGTGCTGCGTTAGTGGCAGAGAGGGAGGCAGATGATGAGCCAGCAATCATGGCAGATGCATCCGGCGACAAGCAGGGGGCTTCACCGGCAAGCTCTGACCCGGCAAGCTCTGGTCCCGACAAAGATGGATCTGCGCAGACACATAAGGAGATGTAGAAGAGAATGGTGCAGCGCCCAGTTTACTTTGTCAGTTCCCTTTTGTAGGGGGCTAGGTCAAGGTACTCTGGTGTGCAGAAGTTGCTTCTCGGCCTCCTCATGGCCTCGAGAAAGTTGCGCCATTACTTCCAAGCACATGAGATCACAGTTGTCACTCGCTTTCCGTTGAAGAGGATACTGCAAAATCCAGAAGCAACAGGCAGGATTGCCGAGTGGGCACTGGAACTGTCAAGCTTTGGCCTCAAGTTTGAAAGCACTTCAACTATCCAAAGCAGAGCATTGGCAGAGTTCATAGCAGAGTGGACGCCAACACCAGATGAAGAGATTCCAGAGACGAGCATCCCCGTCAAGGAAGCAAGCAAAGAGTGGCTGATGTATTTTGATGGTGCCTTCTCGCTGCAAGGCGCCGGTGCGGGCGTGCTGCTTGTCGCGCCCACCGGAGAGCACCTCAAGTACGTAGTCCAGATGCACTTTCCCAAGGAGCAAGCAACAAACAACACTGCAGAGTATGAAGGCTTGCTTGCCGGTCTCAGGATCACGGCAGACCTTGGGATTAAGAAGCTCATTGTCAGGGGAGACTCACAGCTTGTCGTCCGCCAAGTGAACAAGAATTATCAGAGTCCATTGATGGAAGCTTATGTTGATGAAGTGAGAAAGCTAGAAGAGCACTTTGACGGCCTACAGATGGAACATGTTCCAAGAGCTCAGAATGACATTGCTGATGGCCTGTCAAAGTGCGCCGCACTTAAGTTACCTGTGGAACCAGGGATCTTTGTGCTCAAGCTGACTCAACCATCCGTGAAACCATCAACTGGATAGAGCAAGAAGAGAAAGTTGATTTCTGGAGACTACTTTCCGGCAGAGCTCCCCGAAGCCGCCGCCAAGAAGGTCCCCAAGATCAACGCCAAGGGTGCTGAGGAGCAGTCTGCTCCGGCAAGCCTTATGGTTTGTTCCGTCGAAATAGACGCTCCCGACAAGCTTTGTTCCGGCAAGCTTGCCGAGGAACATGAAGCTCCGGCTGAGCCGCAGGTTCTCGTCGTAGAAGCTGATGTTCCCGCAGCAGCAGATATGCCTTTAGTCCTTGTTGTCGAGCCGCAAGCTCCAGCATGGGCACAACAAATTGTCTGTTTCCTCCAGATAGGAGAACTTCCCGAAGAGCAAGAAGAAGCGGAAAAAGTAGCCCGGCAGTCAAGTATGTACCAGTTTGTCGACAACATTCTGTACAGAAGAAGACTCAACGGTGTGAAATTGAAGTGTATTTGCCGGGAAGACGGACAAAAGCTGTTGGCAGAGATACATGGAGGCATATGTGGTCACCACATTGGCGCAAGAGCACTTGCCGGCAAAGCTTTCCGGCAAGGTTTCTTTTGGCCGACAGCCCTCCAGGATGCAACTGCACAAGTAAACAAGTGTGAAGCGTGCCAGTTCCATTCCAAGCAGATTCATCAGCCAGCTTAAGCTCTCCAGACGATCCCTTTATCCTGGCCATTTTCGGTCTGGGGGCTCGATATCCTCGGCCCTTTTCCCCGATCCGTCGTGGGCTTTGAGTACTTGTACGTTGCAATCGACAAGTTCACAAAGTGGCCGGAAGTGGAACCAGTGAGGAAGGTGACAGCACAGTCAGCAGTCAAGTTCTTCAGGTCGATTGTTTGCCGTTTTGGAATACCTAACAGAATCATCACCGACAACGGCACGCAATTCACGAGCCGCACCTTCATGCAGTACGCCCAAGATCTTGGCGCCAAGGTCTGCTTCGCTTCTGTTGCTCATCCGAGAAGCAACGGTCAAGCGGAGGGGGCAAATGCTGAAGTGCTGCGTGGGCACAAGATCAGGACTTTCGACAGGCTGCGCAGGTGCGGAAGAAACTGGATCGAGGAGCTGCCGGTGGTTCTTTGGTCGATCAGGACGACGCCAAATTGAGCCACTGGCCAGTCGCCTTTCGCTCTAGTCTATGGAGCAGAGGCAGTTCTCCCCAAGGAACTCGTATACGGGTCACCTCGAGTGTTCGCTTATGATGAGCTTGAGCAAGAGCAGTTGTGACAAGATGACGCGCTGCTCCTTGAGGAGGACCGTCTTCAGGCTGCTGTACGAGCTGCTCGATAGCAGCAAGCTTTGCGCCGCTACCATAGCCGCAAAGTTAATGCCAGAAGCTTCAAGGAAGGCAACCTTGTTCTTTGGCGAGTTCAGTCCGCCAAGAATTCCAACAAGTTGACGCCGAAGTGGGAAGGCCCTTACCGGGTGAAACGACTCACTAGGCCTGGTGCTGTCCGCCTTGAGAACGAAGATGGCATTCCGGTGAGCAACTCCTGGAACATTGAGCATCTTCGTAAGTTTTACCCGTAGGGCGCGGTTGCCGGAACCTGTTCCGGCAACCACCTTTTGTACAAGTCTTGCCGATGTTGCATGTAATCCTTTGTACAAAGCCGGGCGCACCCCGTGCATAAGTAAAGTTCATGTGCTCCGCGCATCTTGTCGATTTCATGCATTACATTTTTTCTTGCATACATTATCTGACACTTTGTGCAGCACCTACCCCCGGTAAGCAATAACGAGCCGAAATGCCCCATATCTTTATTTTCTCTTCTTTCTTTTTTCTTTCTCAAACAAAGGAAAGGAAGGTTCCCTCGCACACAAGTTTGCCGGGGGGGAAGGAGAATATAATGGTGTGGGCCAGGCGTCGTTTAAGGAAGGTTCGCCTTGCCGCGAAGCAAACGGCAGAAAAGCTAAGTTGCCAAAGTCTGAGCAATTAGTTTTAATTTTTAAGTTATCTTCCTCGAACGACTGTGCTTTTTATGGAAAACCTGTGCGCGGAGGAACCAACTCGTAGCTAGATGCGCCCTTACTTTGTTTCGAGTCCGCTCAACAACTTAAGTGTGCTGCAACTAGTCGTGACAAGGTTTCTTGTCGGAACGGCACCGCCAGCAGGCTGCTGACGTCCTGCACTCAGCGCTCGCGGCTCGGGTGCCTGCGCCGACAAGTTCCCTAAAAGCGTAGGGTAAAAACATACAAGGCAAGGGATCTAGTAAAGGAAATAACATACCGATCATTATCCAAAATAAAGTTATATTACAAGATAACTTGTCGCAGCTCTAACACATTGTTCCCATGACATGACTAGCAGCGACAAGGAAAAAGATAAAACGGGCGGCCTAGTCTACGCGACCACCCTCAACCCTCCTGATCTCGCTCACCTTGTCCACAATGGGTGCGACAAGGGCCTTGAGCGCTTCCAGATCAGTGTCGGGCGGCAAGGATCTGATGACGTTGGTGAGGTTGAGGCCCGGGTTGCGGAAAGCCACCTTCACCAACACCTTCTGAAGAACTCCCGCGCAAATCTTGCGCGACTCGTCAGCCAGCTGCTTTGGGATCTTCTCCCGAAGCCGCTGGAGGACCGTCGCCACGCCCTTGAAGAACAGGCTGAGCTTGGCGCTGGGTTGGAGATGCTCGTCGGAAGAGTACCCGAAGTCCTCCATCCCCAGCTACGCCAGCTCCCCGTCGATGACTGCGGCGATATTCACCAGACCCTCGGTCCAGTGCTCCACCGTCTCCCTGAACGAGTTCTGGGTGACGGCAATGCTTGCCAGCAGCGCCTCGTCGGCCTTGATCTTCTCCGACAAGGTCACCTCTCGCTCCTTGGCGGCGTCCAGCGTCTGCGTCAGCGTGGCAAGCTTCAGCTCAAGATCCGCATTGGAGTCCTTGGCGGCGCTGAGCTCCTTGCTCCTCTCAGCGAGAAGACCTTGCAGCTCACCATGGGCGGCAGCATCCTTCTCGCGCTCGCGCTTGAGCGCGGAAAGTTCCTCGCCGCTTGTCCTGAGATTGGCCTCCAATTGCGCCACTTTCGCCTCCAGCTCTTTCTTGGCGTTCTCGGCAGCCGCGGCAGCATCCCTTGCTTCTTGGAGAGCGTCGCCAATTGCTTGCTCCCGCGCGGCGAGCTCTTCCTCGTGGCTGTCAAGGTTTACCTTGCGCTGCGCCAACTCTCCCTCCCGCACAGATAGCCTCTCGGCAGCAAGCCACTTCTGCTCTTCAACCTCAGCCTTCGCGAGGAGGAAGGCCTTCCTCTCCTCGACGACTTGCTCCCGCTCCTCTGCCAAGCTCCGGAGAGTTTCCTGCCTGAGATCCCGGAGCTCCTCTGCATGCTTCTCGATATCAACTCCTGCTCTCGCGACAAGCGCTTCTCGGGCACGGTAGAGCGACGTCAGCGTCCGCAGCAGCCGCTCCTCTTCAGGCTCGTCGCTGCTGCTTGGCGCGTCAACCAACGCCAATCCGGCGGAAGCGAGCACCTCTCCGTCAAAGGTTTCTCCCTCGACCGGCGCCCTGGAGCTCGAAGCCCAGGGGAGCTTGATGAAGACGCCATCGCCGGCCTTCAAGTAGGCGCCGGGCTAGGGCTCCTCGGAGTCTGGCTCTGCGGCAGCGGCGGGAGGATCGGCGGTCGATGCAGCTCCTGGCGCTCCTGCGGCCTCGGGGCCGTCAGTACGATCGCCCGATCCCTCGCCGGCCTCTGCGACGGCAGCCTTGGCAGCCTCTTCTCCAGCGGGTTCATCAGCGCCGGCCTCTCCTTCAGCGGCTTCGGTTTCCATCGGCTCTATGGCGGATGGATCTGAAGAACGAAGAAGGGAGAGAAGTCAAGCGAATATGCAAAAAGAAAGTCAGAAGAAGAAAAGCCCAAGGGCAAGTTTTTAGGCAAGTGGATTACCTGTGTTGGGATCTGCGGTCGCGGTCTCAGCCGCCGGAGTATCACTGGTGTCGTCCCTTGCCGGAGAATTTGCCCTTGCCGGAGGGTTCTCCCTTGCCGGAGAGCGCTCCCTTGCCGGGGATTCCTCCCTTGGCGGTGTAGTTGAAGCAGATGGCGCTTCGGGGGTGGCTTCCGGGCCTCCTGGTGGGGCTGCTTTGCTCCTACACAAATCCAACAATCAAGATATCGGTAAGAGAAAAGAGCACCCCATGCGCATCTGACGGCGGGAAGTAAATTATAAACTTACACTGGGGGCTGCGCTGGGGGCTGCTTTGGGGAGTAGTTGCCAGGTCCATCAAGGTGGGCTCAGACACGCCCCCTGCTGACACGGTGGGATCGTCTTTGATGACAATCACCGAGGCCTTGGCCCTCTTCGCCGCTCTTTGGGCCAGCGTCCTGAAAAGGAATGGATTCAGATCGTAGCCTCTTCCATCCTAGTGGCGATGCGCTGCAACTCCGCGTCGGTAGTGTCACGGGTGAGGCTCTTCTGCTCGTTGGCGCGGATCGGCACTTCCTCCAGGCTATCGAAGAACGCCCACACGACCTCATCCGCAGGCTCTTGCCATGTTGGGGCGATTCCGTGCGAATCACACAACGGCATCATCGCGCGGATCCTGTCAAGTGAAGAATTGTTGCACAACGGGACAACGCTCCTCGGCAACAGGAATGGGTGCTGAGGGTCGCGTTTGAACAGCTCCAGGAGCATTGCATCCAGCTCCAGGATGGTGAAATTGAAGTTGAGGCCCGGGCGCAGCCTCATGATTTCCGCCGAGTTCTTGGACTCCCAGGCGGGTCTCCCTGTCTCCTACAGGGGGGCGATGCGGCGGCGAAGGAAATCTGCGCCGACAGCGCCTACAGTGAGCCCGGCAAGCCTAAGGCGAAGGATTCGGGTGACTGCGATCTTCAGCCTGTCATCTTCCGGGGCCACGTTGCTCCAATATTTGCCGCGTACTATTGGGGCTGGGCGCACGGCAGTGAACGGCTGCGGGTTCTCCTCAACGATCCAGCACCACTACGCTCTCCACTCCTCCCATTTGCTGCGAAGCTCTCCCTCCAGATAGGCTTCTTTCTTGCCGACTCTCGAGATCCAGGCGATTCCTCCGGCAAGGGGCTCTCCTCTCTCGACTGGGGGCATGAAGAAGTGGCGGAAGAGGGCTACGTTTGGGTGGAGTCCGACAAAGTTTTCGCACAGATGTGCGAAAACCGCCATGGTCAGAACGGCATTGGGGGTGAAATCAAGGAGGCGGAGCCCGTATGTGTTCATAATATCGCAGAAGAACTCCGAGAAGGGCGGGCAGAGCCCGCAATAGAAGAACAACACGAAGAATGGATACCCATTTGGAGCTAGCTCCGAGGTAGTGGCCGGGAGTACCCTCGTGTGCGGGTGCACCCGCGTCTCCGTCAACCAGAAGAGGTAGTAGTACTCCCTCAGCTCCTTGGCGCCGAGCTGAGGGGGGAAGAGGGCCCGCTCCTTCCGCAGCGCCGCGATCCGCTGCGCTTCGGCCGACTTCACGCCCTTCCCCTTGTCGGCTTTCGGAGCCATGGCAGAAGTGGCAGGGGAGGTCGACGGCGTTGGTGGTGCTGGTGGCAACGGGGGGATGAGCGCTACTATCTTTCGGCTTTGAGAAGAAAGGGGGAGCGGCGGAGATTTTCGAGGTCGAAGCAACAAACGGCGAAGTGGGGAAACTGCCCCTGTTTCCCCTGTTTATAAAGAGGGAGGGGGCGGACGTTTCGCCCCTCCGAATAAAGAAACCCCCCACAATCTCTCCCATGATGCCGCGTACAGCGCGTGCCGTTGGGGAAGGGCGCGGTGGATACGGAGCAAGATTCGGCATTACCCGGGCAGCGCGTGCCTGTGCCCTGTCTTGGGCCTGGCCCAACAGCGGTCGGCACCGTGTGTGGCCCAGGCCCGGGGGCTCCTGTCGGTGTACTAGAGTAGGGGTACCCTAGTACCCCGAACTTGTGCACAGGCAGTTGCAGCACCCCGCGGCAAGGGCTTGTCGGGTGACTGCCAAGATACTCCGTGGCTCCTTTGGAGCCATCCAAGAACAAAGTATTCAAGTCAAGACGACAAGGCCCCGGCAAGAGGAGCTTGCCGGGAAGGCCAACCGAGGCATCTCAAGGAACTTGCCGCGACGCACCACGCGTCCCGGCAAGGCCCGGTGAGCGACAAGCTTCCGGGCGCTATAAGACCACGACCGCGGCAAGACGCTTGCCGCGGAAAGCGGCCACTCTGTGCCCATGCTCCAGCGCATCCACCAACGTGTCGCCCTGGGGGCCTTTCCAGGCATGTGTGGCGGAAGGCTGTGCAGCCAGCGGTAAGCGGTGGCATACGATGCTGACAAGATCGCCATCGTGGCAGGCGGTGGCGCCCCTGACGGTCCTTTTTTACACTGTTTAGGCGACACAGACGGGCATTTAATGCCCTTGTCCCCTGCCGTCAGGGTTAGGTAGAGAGCACTGTACAAGTAGCTGTACCAACCACCTCTCTTTTTACATTTTTACCCTTCTCTGCGTTGCCACCTGTCGGTGACTCCTTGTGCATATAAAAGGAGGCCCATGCACAACGTAGAGGGCGTTCGAATGGTTGGGAAGGTTAGGGATCATTTCGAAGCCAGAAAACACCTAGCTCTCTAGAGCAAGAACACAATACAATCAGACAAGCAGCAGTAGGAGTGTTATCTCTCCGGAGAGCTCCGAAGCTGGGTAAACTGCTCGTGTGTTTCGCCTCGATCTGCTCTTCGTGCGACCTCCGCCCCCCGCCGAACCGAAAGGGGCTCGGTCCACTGGTCCCATAGGTGTTCGTGGATCTGTTTCCCCGACAACAATGTGAAGGATGCTCTGCTGCTCCAATGTTTCTTTTCTGTCAAAGCTTTCTTGTCAAATGTATGTGTTCAGAGTTGAATCAAAGTTTGAATAAGTCAAAGTTGCTAGCATTGCAGCAGTACGCCCTTCCTAACATATGTATTTGTGATGTTCCTCATGCCTCTCTGTCAGGACCCCGACTCTATGCCACATCGATCTAGCATGTAACACCTCATATCACTTTGCGGCCTCACGCACGGTATCCCCACGGGTGTCGCCTTACCTTTGCCCGGGACCGTTTGCGCATTTTGGCACACGTATATGATGGTGTCACTAGCATCCATATGATAAAGAGCCCGGGCTGACATGGCTAGTCGTAAACCCAAAGTGGCACTCACTTACAGGGACATGCATCCATGACCCAGCATCGAACGTGTCGGTCATCAACGAGTGAATCCAGGCTGTAGCACTGGGCTAACAGGACTCCGGTGAACCGGGCTGTAGCAGGCTAACAGGACTCCGGTATTCATCGCGTGACATTTCCCAGAAGGGACAGACACGGGATCGAAGAAGGACACATGTCGGCCAACCTAAGTGTTCCGGAGCAGTAGCAAGCTACCAGGGCTCAGTGGAAGCACTAGGAGACATTTCCCGGTAAGAGAGGCTACTAAGAATAAACAACTAGATAGTCAGATCCCACACATAGCAATACACATTACACGTACGCATAACATGCAGGTATGTGCTGTACAACATGGCATCACAGCATAACTCAACAACTTATATAGATAAAGGCTCAGAAGAGCCATCACAGCATTATTACAAACAGGGGTCACATGACCCAACAGTCAGAGCAATCAAGCAACAAGAGGAAGCATTACATGTCTGAGTACAGACATCTATAAATGAAAAAGGCTGAAAGCCTGACTATCTACAACATCCGATCAAGATCGTAGCTGAGGTACTAGCTACTAGTCGAAGTCCCCGAGAACACTAGTAAGACCGAAGTCTCCGCTGCAAAAACATAAATAAAGCAACATGAGTACAAAGGTACTCAGCAAGACTTACATCAGATCCTATCATACATGCACTTGTATCAAGAGGGTAACGTGGGGTTTAGTTGCAGCAAGCCAGCTTTGACTCTGTGGCTATCCTGTTCTACGACTACCAGAAACTCTTGAGGTGAAACAACGTACACGAGACCACTAATCACCACACAATACACTACTATGGATTCATCCTCGTCTCCCTACGAGAAGGCCATCCATAGCACTCACACATGTCTTGAGCATTTTATAGTATCCACTTCAAGTTGTCTATGTACCATGTAAGCATCCAAGAAGTCCATAACCGCGGACCCGGCTATTCGAATAGATCATGTTAACCCTGCAGGGGTGTACTTCTTCACACACGCTCTCGCCACTTACCGCCATGTACACGTCATGTATCTCGGCAACCTTCAAGCGGAAGCCTGGCGAGGGTGTCGGCCACGACCTGACTAACCACACAAGACTCTAATCCAGGTTTATCGCCTATTCGGGTTCCATCCGCAAGGAGATCCGGCCGGGGTGTCGCTTACGGCCCCAAACGATGTGTACAGGGTTCCCGAGCCCACCATCCGGGTGCCACTCGGTACACCAGGCCACGTGTGCCTAGTCTGTCCCAAGCCCACCCTGCCGGGTGCCACTTGGTAGAAAAATAGCACTACCTACAAACGCCAGAAACTAGTTGCGATTCCTGGACAGAGATCAAGTCGGTTAATAAGTCGAGAGGGCTTGGAGCGCCCGGAGCCCAATGTGTGGTAGTATCGAGTCATTGGACAACATACATAGAACTCGGTGCTTAAGGACGGTTCCAGTGAGACAACCCACCATGTACTCCTACATGGCCTCTCACCACTACCTTTACCAAATCGTGTTCACACACTTAACTCTCAGCATCAGAACATATCGTAACACTCCAATTCATTCACAATGAATCAGACCTGACACAACTCTAAGCAATAGCAGGCATAGCATGGTAGGAACACAACAATGGCTTCAATCAACTCCTACACATGCTAGTGGGTTTCAACTATTTACTGTGGCAATGACAGGTCATGCAGAGGAATGGGTTCAACTACCGCAGCACAAAGTAGCAGATGAATCGTTGTTGTCCTAATGCAATAACTGAGAGCAGGAGCGAGAGAGTAGGGCTTTATCGAGATGAACAAGGGGGTTTGCTTGCCTGGTAAAACAACAGAGGAGGCACTGCTTCACAGACAGGTACTCTGGAACGGTCTCCGGAGCAAGACCTATCGAGAAGGAACGGTGCCGGCAATCAATACACAAACATATGCAACAATATGATGCATGAACATGGCATAAAGATGTGATGTTGTTTGAGCTAATGCAGCTAGAAACATTTGGTTTGAAGTCCATTTGAACCAAAGGTTCAAATGCATCTCCAGGATAAGCTCCTATATATGCCATAATGTGTTTTCTCATATTCAGCATGTATAAGTTGGTTTGTCATGCATGTAACTAGTACAGATGGAAAGATTGCATTTTTCTGATAATTTTTCATATATAAATTATTTTAATCTGAGCTACGGTTGATTTGATATGAATTTTTGAAGTTTAAAACAATTTCTGGAATTTTCTGATTTAATTTAAATCCAGAAATCATATTATTGCGCCAGCATGACGTCAGCACGAAGTCAGCGGTCAACTGGGCTGGTCCGGGTCAAACCTGACGTGTGGGGCCCACACGTCAGTGACAGGGGGGTTAAACAGGGGTTAATTTAGTTCTAATTAAAAGTTAGTGGCGCTGGGGCCCACTGTCAGTGTCAGGGGGTGTTAGCTAACGGTGATTAGCGCTAAGCTAATCACCTGCCGACGGGGCCCACCCGTCAGGCCGGCGAGGTCGTCGGCGGCGACCTCTGGACGCGGCGGCGTCCGCGAAACAGACCACAGGGGCGGCGTCGGAGAGCATCGGGGCGTAGCCCGGGCTCTCGCGCATCTGGTAGGGCAGGTGGAAGTAGCGGGGGAGGCCGGAGCTCGCCGGAGCAAAGCTCGCGGCGGCGGCCGGAGTTCGGGCGCGAGCGGGATCGGCCTGCGAGGCACGGGGAGGCCACCTGAGGGGCTCGTCGGCACCCTCGTGGCACCGGGAGCGCAATGGAAGGCTCGGTTTGGGCGGAGGCGGGCCGAGACGGCGACGGCGACATGGACGGCGGTGAGAGGCTTCGGCCGGGGTGGTAGCGATGGCTGCGACACGGGAACAAGGGGGAGAAGAGAGGGGAAACAGGGAGATGCTCACGGCGATCACACAGAGCAGCACAGCGGGGTCGGGGGAGACCTGGTGACGGCGAATCGATGGCGGCGGACGGCGGAGCCCGAGGAGGAAGACGATGGCGATGGCGGCGATGGAGGCCGTCCGGAGGTGCGTGGCTCGACGAGGAGGTAGCCGGCGACGTGGCGGAGCTCGTGGACTGCTCAGATGCACTCGAGGGGCGCGGTGGCTACGACTACGGCGAGCGGTGGCGACGGGCGCGTTCGGGCGGTCGGGAGAGAGAGAACCAGGGGAGGGGGAGGAATGAGAGAGTGGGAGAGAGGTGCGGGGCGTCGCGTGGCGTCGTCCGGTCCATCCAGCGCGACGAGGGGAGGACAGGCAGGCAGGGAGGGAGGTGGCGTGGCGCGGTGGCGCGCGCGCGCGCCGGGCACGCTCCCCTCCCTCTGTCGAGGACGAAGACGACAGAGGAGGGGGCGGGCTGGGCCGCCTGCTGGCTGGGCCGGCCTGCTGCTGGGCTGCACAGGGGGGAGCCCCAGGTAAGCTTCTCCTTCTTTTATTTTTTTTGTTTTCTAATTTTCGGACATTAGTTTTGATTTAATAAAATATTAAATCATTTTATTACCTTATGCCCATTTTTGCAGGAGCTAGATATATTATTCCATAGCTCCCCAACAGGTGGCATAATTTTTGGACATATATTAATATATATAACTAATATATCTCCAATGCAAATATTTATGCATTAATTCCAAATGCCCAAAATAAATACCTATGAGCTCTTAAAAATATTGGTTTGATTTTTATCTCTGTCCAATATTTTCAGAGAGCAACATGAGCATTTTCTTGGACCCTTTTGGAGAAATTTTTATTTGGGTCGTTTTCAAAAATGATTCTGAGGGTTCCACCAATCCTCATTTCAAATTTAAATGAAATTTAAACATGATGCACCAATGACTAGCTAGTCTAGGTCATACCAGACTAGGGATGTGACAACTCGCCCCCACTTGAAAGAATCTCGTCTCGAGATTCAGGGGTCGACGGAAAGAAAGTGGGGTACTCCAGTCGAAGACGATCTTCTCGCTCCCACGTAGCTTCTCTCTCGGAATGATGAGACCACTGAACTTTGAGAAACTTGATGTTCTGACGTCGAGTGACACGCTCTGCTTGATCAAGAATGCGAACCGGGTACTCTCGGTATGTGAGGTTATCTTGGAGATCAAGCGTTTCGTGGTCCACTCCGCGGATGGGATCCGAGAAGCAACGCCTGAGTTGAGAGACGTGGAAGACATCATGAACTCGAGAAAGATGTGGGGGTAGTTCCAACTGGTAGGCAACCTCTCCTCGTTTAGCGAGAATACGAAAAGGACCAATGTAACGAGGAGCCAACTTGCCCTTGATACCGAAACGATGGGTACCCTTCAAAGGAGTAACCCGAAGGTAAGCTTGGTCGCCAATTTCATAAGTCATATCCTTATGATGACGATCGTACTGGCTCTTCTGACGAGACTGGGCTGTTTTCAAATTCTCACGAATGATGCGAACTTGCTCTTCTGCCTCCTGGATCATATCCGGTCCAAAGAATTGTCTTTCACCGGTTTCTGACCAGTTCAAAGGTGTTCGACATCTTCGTCCATAGAGAACCTCAAAAGGAGCTTTCTTGAGGCTGGATTGGTAGCTATTGTTATAAGCAAACTCGGCGAAAGGAAGACATTTCTCCCAATCCATACCGAATGAGATAACGCAAGCTCTGAGCATGTCTTCGAGAATTTGATTGACCCGTTCCACCTGACCACTCGACTGAGGGTGGAAAGCGGTACTGAAGGAAAGATGGGTTCCCATGGCAGTTTGGAAACTCTCCCAGAAATGAGAAGTGAAAAGACTGCCACGGTCTGAATTGATCTCTAGTGGAACACCATGCAGTGACACTATTCGAGAAATATATAAGTCAGCAAGCTGACTAGCAGTGATATTTTCTCGAACAGGAAGGAAGTGAGCCACTTTGGAAAGACGATCAACGACTACGAAGATAGCGTTATTCCCTCTCTTGGTCCTGGGAAAGCCGGTGATGAAGTCCATACCAACTTTATCCCATTTCCATTCAGGAATAGCTAAAGGCTGAAGGGTGCCAGCAGGTCTCTGATGCTCTGCCTTAACGCGACGACAAACGTCACATTTAGCAATGAACTCTGCGATTTCTCTCTTCATCCTAGTCCACCAGAACCTCTGGCGTAGGTCCTGATACATCTTAGTACTACCGGGATGAATCGTGAGAGGAGATTCATGCGCCTCCTTAAGAATCAATTGTCGCAGATGTTGATTCTTGGGAACCACCAAGCGATTCTCAAAGAAAACAACACCACGATCATCCATAGAGAAACATCCACCAACTCCCTTCTTAATGTTTCTCTTGATCCGAGAAATTCCTGTGTCTTGCTTTTGAGCAGCGATAATCCGATCCTCAAGATCAGGTTTCGCCACCAAGGTAGAAAGAAATCCGCGAGAAGCTATGTGAAGATTAAGCTTACAGAATTCCTCATGGAGAAGTGGTTGGCCTTGCTGCAACATGAGATTGTTGCAATAGGATTTACGGCTTAGCGCATCAGCCATGACATTGGCTTTGCCTGGGGTGTAGGTAATCCCTAGATCATAATCTGTGATTAACTCCAACCAACGTCTTTGCCTAAGGTTCAAATCTGGTTGGGTGAAGATATACTTGAGACTCTGGTGATCGGTGTAGATCTCGCAACGTTTACCAAGAAGGTAATGTCGCCAGGTCTTGAGTGCATAGACTACGGCTGCAAGCTCTAGATCATGTGTAGGATAATTCTCCTCATGTGGATGCAACTGTCGAGATGCATAGGCAATCACATGACGATCCTGCATAAGAATGCAACCTAGTCCCTGTCGTGAGGCGTCACAATAGATAACAAAGTCCTTTGTGAAATCCGGTGGCACAAGTATGGGAGCAGAAGTCAGGCGTCTTTTCAGTTCCTGAAAACTGTACTCACACTGTGGGGACCACTCGAACTTTTTATCTTTCTTGAGAAGTTCCGTGAGGGGTTTGGCTACTTTGGAGAAGTTTTCAACAAAGCGGCGACAATAACTGGCTAGCCCAAGGAAACTCCTAACTTGTTTAACGGTCTCAGGTGGAGTCCAATCGAGAACAGCCTGAACTCTCTCGGGGTTGACAGCAATGCCCTTACCAGAGATTACGTGGCCTAGGTAGGTCACTTCTGGCAACCAAAATTCACACTTGGAGAACTTGGCATAAAGGCGGTGCTCTCTGAGTTTTTCTAAAACAAGTCTAAGATGTTCGGCATGCTCTTCCTCGTTCTTCGAGTAAATAAGAATGTCATCGAGGTAAACCACGACGAACTTATCTAAGTACTCCATGAAGATCGAGTTCATCAGGCGGGAGAATGTAGCTGGAGCGTTAGTTAGACCAAAGGACATGACGGTGTACTCGTACTGGCCATAACGAGTGACAAAAGCTGTCTTGGGAATGTCCCCGTTTCTGATTTTGATTTGGTGGTATCCTAACCTCAAATCCATCTTGGAGAAGACTAAGGATCCAGCGAGCTGGTCATACAGGTCGTTGATCCTGGGGAGCGGATACTTGTTCTTTATCGTGACCAAATTAACGGGACGATAATCTACAACCATCCGGTCCGTACCGTCTTTCTTCTTAACAAAGAGGACGGGGCAAGCCCAAGGAGAAGAACTAGGACGGATGAAACCCTTTTGCAAGGACTCATCGAGTTGTTTCTTAAGCTCGGCTAGTTCTAAGGGGTGCCATCTTGTAAGGTCTCCGGGAGATTGGAGCTGTTCCTGGGATAAGATCTATGACGAACTCTACATCTCTGTCAGGTGGAACACCTGGCAGTTCCTCTGGAAAGACATCCGGAAAGTCACGGACTACCGGGATATCTTCAAGGTCTGGAAGAGGGCTGGCATTAAGAGAATAGAGCTGACGCTTTGCAACTCTAGTGGAGACGGTGACTATCTTGCCAGACGGGTGTGTAAGCTGAACAGATCTTGTGTAACAATCAATCTTGGCATGATGAGCTGTCATCCAGTCCATACCCAAGATGATGTTAATATCTGAGGACTTGAGGGCTACAAGTGATGCAAGGAATACAAGTCTATCAACAAGGATTTCGTTACCATGGCTGATTCTGGTGGTCTGCCATCTAGACCCTGGGGTTTGGATTTCAAGCGGAGTTGGCATATCACAAAATGACATGTCGTGCAAACGAGCATAGCCTTCAGAAATGAAGGAGTGAGATGCTCCAGTATCGAATAGAACTGATGCTGGGTGACAATTGACAAGGAGTGTACCAAGAACGACATCTGGATCATCATGAGCGTCTTTAGCTGAGACGTGATGCACACGTCCACGTTCAGTGGGAACTGACTTGACACTGATCATCTTGCGTGATGGCTTAATACAGCCAACAGTCTTCTCGGGCTGGGGTGGAGCATAACTAGTCTGAGAGCAATCACGTGCATAGTGTCCTGGCTTCCCGCATGTGAAGCAAGTTCCCGAGGTTAGACGTGGACCCGCACTGACAAACGGTCTACCAGTAGGCCTGGGTGGAACATACGACTGAGCTGGGGGAGGCACCACATGAGATGACCTCGGTGTATAACCGGAAGGAAGAGCGGAGTTTGGAACCCAAATCCGACGCTTCTGGGAACTAGAGCCAGAGGAGGATCCCAAATCACGGTTGTGCTTACGAGACTCCTCGTAAGTGAGCTGAGCTGTCTCTGCATTAATGGCTTTGTTCACAAGAGCTTGGAATGTATCACAATGATGCAGGTGGAGATCACGACGCAACTTGGGGTTGAGACCCTTTCGGAACCTAGCCTGCTTCTTAGCGTCCGTGGACACTTCTTCTGTGGCATAGCGGGCGAGGTTCTCAAACTCTCGGCTGTAAGCATCAACAGCCATCTTATTCTGGGTGAGACTACAGAACTCTTCTCTCTTGCGATCAAGGAGGGCCTGGGGAATGTGATGCTCGCGAAAAGCCTCAGTGAAATCCTTCCAGGTAGGAATCTGGCCAGCTGGAAGCAAAGTCTCATAGTTCTGCCACCAAAGACTAGCAGGACCTTCCAGGTGGTATGTGGCATAAGTGACCTTGTCATCTTCAGCTACGCTCGCGGAAAGCAGCTTATGAGTGATGCTACGGAGCCAGTCATCTGCATCGAGTGGCTCGATGGAATGATGAAAGGTAGGTGGGTGCAAGCGAATGAAATCATGAATGGTAGCAGACCCTTTGAACTGATGTGCGGTGTTCTCCTCGATACGTGCCAACAAACGGTTAGACTCACGCTTGTTCCTCTCCATCTCTAGCATGAACTCTGTCAACGAAGGCTGGTCGGGAGGATCCTCATCCCTACCATCCTCATGGTTCCGGCTACGAACAATAGAACTTGATGACATCCTGAGAAACGAAACCAGGGACGGAATCAGCATCAACTATAGACTGTAGAATGTAGGACAAGGAATTAGTATCTCTCGAACTCCTAGGAAAATTCCGGCAGCATAACGGCAGTAAAAAGCTCAGAATGAGACATCCTACTGAAATGGGGCAATAACATACTCATCAGCATTACTCAAGGTTCTGAGATCATACTAAACAGACTACACCGGAAATACTCAGAACTGGGGTATGACTCTGATCAACCAATCCTATGGAACTACGGAGTAGTAACACGTGATCCTGATAGACGGAAGAGAAGCCTAGTTCCTTAATCCCGTCGGAAAGATAGGACGACTCAGATCAGAAGGTCATGAGGTATAAGGAGTAAAAAGAGCCTTACGTTCCAACCCACAATCAATTCCCTTACATAACTAAAGAATTTCTAGACTCGACTTCGACCAGTTTGGCTTGGTAATCCTACAGGCAGTCAGGCTCTGATACCAGCGCTGTCAGGACCCCGACTCTATGCCACATCGATCTAGCATGTAACACCTCATATCACTTTGCGGCCTCACGCACGGTATCCCCACGGGTGTCGCCTTACCTTTGCCCGGGACCGTTTGCGCATTTTGGCACACGTATATGATGGTGTCGCTAGCATCCATATGATAAAGAGCCCGGGCTGACATGGCTAGTCGTAAACCCAAAGTGGCACTAACTTACAGGGACAGGCATCCATGACCCAGCATCGAACGTGTCGGTCATCAACGAGTGAATCCAGGCTGTAGCACTGGGCTAACAGGACTCCGATGAACCGGGCTGTAGCAGGCTAACAGGACTCCGGTATTCATCGCGTGACATTTCCCCGAAGGGACAGACACAGGATCGAAGAAGGACACATGCCGGCCAGCCTAAGTGTTCCGGAGCAGTAGCAAGCTACCAGGGCTCAGTGGAAGCACTAGGAGACATTTCCCGGTAAGAGAGGCTACTAAGAATAAACAACTAGATAGTCAGATCCCACACATAGCAATACACATTACACGTACGCATAACATGCAGGTATGTGTTGTACAACATGGCATCACAGCATAACTCAACAACTTATATAGATAAAGGCTCAGAAGAGCCATCACAACATTATTACAAACAGGGGTCACATGACCCAACAGTCAGAGCAATCAAGCAACAAGCGGAAGCATTACATGTCTGAGTATAGACATCTATAAATGAAAAAGGCTGAAAGCCTGACTATCTACAACATCCGATCAGGATCGTAGCTGAGGTACTAGATACTAGTCGAAGTCCACGAGAACACTAGTAAGACCGAAGTCTCCGCTGCAAAAACATAAATAAAGCAACATGAGTACAAAGGTACTCAGCAAGACTTACATCAGATCCTATCATACATGCACTTTTATCAAGAGGGTAACGTGGGGTTTAGTTGCAGCAAGCCAGCTTTGACTCTGTGGCTATCCTGTTCTACGACTACCAGAAACTCTTGAGGTGAAACAACGTACACGAGTCCACTAATCACCACACAATACACTACTATGGATTCATCCCTGTCTCCCTACGAGAAGGCCATCCATAGCACTCACACATGTCTTGAGCATTTTATAGTATCCACTTCAAGTTGTCTATGTACCATGTAAGCATCCAAGAAGTCCATAACCGCGGACCCGGCTATTCGAATAGATCATGTTAACCCTGCAGGGGTGTACTTCTTCACACACGCTCTCGCCACTTACTGCCATGTACACGTCATGTATCTCGGCAACCTTCAAGCGGAAGCCTGGCGAGGGTGTCGGCCACGACCTGACTAACCACACAAGACTCTAATCCAGGTTTATCGCCTATTCGGGTTCCATCCGCAAGGAGATCCGGCCGGGGTGTCGCTTACGGCCCCAAACGATGTGTACAGGGTTCCCGAGCCCACCATCCGGGTGCCACTCGGTACACCAGGCCACGTGTGCCTAGTCTGTCCCAAGCCCACCCTGCCGGGTGCCACTTGGTAGAAAAATAGCACTACCTACAAACGCCAGAAACTAGTTGCGATTCCTGAACAGAGATCAAGTCGGTTAATAAGTCGAGAGGGCTTGGAGCGCCCGGAGCCCAATGTGTGGTAGTATCGGGTCATTGGACAACATACATAGAACTCGGTGCTTAAGGACGGTTCCAGTGAGACAACCCACCATGTACTCCTACATGGCCTCTCACCACTACCTTTACCAAATCGTGTTCACACACTTAACTCTCAGCATCAGAACATATCGTAACACTCCAATTCATTCACAACGAATCAGACCTGACACAACTCTAAGCAATAGCAGGCATAGCATGGTAGGAACACAACAATGGCTTCAATCAACTCCTACACATGCTAGTGGGTTTCAACTATTTACTGTGGCAATGACAGGTCATGCAGAGGAATGGGTTCAACTACCGCAGCACAAAGTAGCAGATGAATCGTTGTTGTCCTAATGCAATAACTGAGAGCAGGAGCGAGAGAGTAGGGTTTTATCGAGATGAACAAGGGGGTTTGCTTGCCTGGTAAAACAACAGAGGAGGCACTGCTTCACAGACAGGTACTCTGGAACGGTCTCCGGAGTAAGACCTATCGAGAAGGAACGGTGCCGGCAATCAATACACAAACATATGCAACAATATGATGCATGAACATGGCATAAAGATGTGATGTTGTTTGAGCTAATGCAGCTAGAAAACATTTGGTTTGAAGTCCATTTGAACCAAAGGTTCAAATGCATCTCCAGGATAAGCTCCTATATATGCCATAATGTGTTTTCTCATATTCAGCATGTATAAGTTGGTTTGTCATGCATGTAACTAGTACAGTTGGAAAGATTGCATTTTTCTGATAATTTTTCATATATAAATTATTTTAATCTGAGCTACAGTTGATTTGATATGAGTTTTTAAAGTTTAAAACAATTTCTGGAATTTTCGGATTTAATTTAAATCCAGAAATCATATTATTGCGCCAGCATGACGTCAGCACGACGTCAGCGGTCAACTGGGCTGGTCCGGGTCAAACCTGACGTGTGGGGGCCACACGTCAGTGACAGGGGGGTTAAACAGGGTTAATTTAGTTCTAATTAAAAGTTAGTGGCGCTGGGGCCACTGTCAGGTCCCAGGGGGTTACTAACGGTGATTAGCACTAAGCTAATCACCTGCGACGGGGGCAGCACCCGCAGGACCGGCGAGGTGGAAGTGGAGCACGGGGCGAGCGGGGGCATCGTGGCAGGTGGCAAGCGGGGAGGCGGAGCTCGCCGGAGCAAAGCTCGCGGCGGCGGCCGGAGCTTCGGCTTCGACGGGAACGGCTGCGGGGCACGGGGAGGCCAACTGAGGGCTCGGCGGCACCTCGTGGCACCGGGAGCGCAATGGAAGGCTCGGTTTGGGCGGAGGCGGGCCGAGACGACGACGGCGAATGGACGGCGGCGAGAGGCTTCGGCCGTGGTGGAACGGCGGCTACGCTGGGAACGAGGGGAGAAGAGAGGGAAACAGGAGCATGCTCACGGCGATCACGCAGAGCAGCACAGCGGGGTCGGGGGGAGACTGGTGATGGCGAATCGACGGCGGCGGACGGCGGAGCCCGAGGAGGAAGACGATGGCGATGGCGGCGATGGAGGCCGTCCGGAGGTGCGTGGCTCGACGAGGAGGTAGCCAGCGACGTGGCGGAGCTCGTGGACTGCTCAGATGCTCTCGAGGGGCGCGGTGGCTACGACTACGGCGAGCGGTGGCGACGGGCGCGTTCGGGCGGTCGGGAGAGAGAGAACCAGGGGAGGGGGAGGAATGAGAGAGTGGGAGAGAGGTGCGGGGCGTCGCGTGGCGTCGTCCGGTCCATCCAGCGCGACGAGGGGAGGACAGGCAGGCAGGGAGGGAGGTGGCGTGGCGCGGTGGCGCGCGCGCCGGGCACGCTCCCCTCCCTCTGTCGAGGACGAAGGCGACAGAGGAGGGGGCGGGCTGGGCCGCCTGCTGGCTGGGCCGGCCTGCTGCTGGGCTGCACAGGGGGGAGCCCCAGGTAAGCTTCTCCTTCTTTTATTTTTTTTGTTTTCTAATTTTCTGACATTAGTTTTGATTTAATAAAATATTAAATCATTTTATTACCTTATACCCATTTTTGCAGGAGCTAGATATATTATTCCAGAGCTCCCCAACAGGTGGCATAATTTTTGGACATATATTAATATATATAACTAATATATCTCCAATGCAAATATTTATGCATTAATTCCAAATGCCCAAAATAAATACCTATGAGGTCTTAAAAATATTGGTTTGATTTTTATCTCTGTCCAATATTTTCAGAGAGCAACATGAGCATTTTCTTGGACCCTTTTGGAGAAATTTTTATTTGGGTCGTTTTCAAAAATGATTCTGAGGGTTCCACCAATCCTCATTTCAAATTTAAATGAAATTTAAACATGATGCACCAATGACTAGCTAGTCTAGGTCATACCAGACTAGGGATGTGACACTCTCTGTTTGCTATGATTTATTAGTGCTCTGCAGAAGAACTCAACTCACTGGATGCAGGGAAGGAGATGGAGGGTGACACACATCCATGGAGAGGAGCAGCAGCAGCTCAAGGTCCTTTCTCCTCCACGCCACCTCTGCTCCTCTCTCGTTTTGATTTGCTATGTTGGGTTCCAAGATTAGAAATATTTTTTGTTTCCATCTTTATCCATGTGCTATCATTAACTCTGAGAAAATGTTATGTTTTCGCTGATTAGTGGCAGTACATATTTGCTTTACTATTCCTAGCTGCTGCAGTTCACCATAAACATGTTGTGTACATTCTAAACCCCCAAACATGAACAAGTGATATGTATATGCAGCAGGGGATCGCCAACTTGTATAGTTTGTTGACCGGAATGTAAATTGTACAATTTTTACTTGAATATGTTCAATTATGAAGTCGTGTAGTTGTTTTTTCTCATCAGTTCTAAACTGCAGTACTTTACTGAATTGTTGATGCTGCTGAATGAATCTAGCTTGTTAGGTTCAGTCTCTTGATTAGATGGAATAGCACCCCATCACCTGTTGTTTTTGTTGTTGTTTTTCACCCTATCCTTGCTGTTTTGATTTCTTGTTGGCAGATATTTTGAGTAAATTCAAGACGAAAGATGTTCAAAGAAGCTCCAAGACATTCTTATATCGAAAGTTATGTAATAATAGTTGGGTTATCTGGGAATTTAATGTATCTTCTCTCTGTTTGTTAATGAAATAGTAATTATGTATGTGAATTAATGTATCTTCTCTCTGTTTGTGAATTTCATGTATGTTTCAGAATTACACAATACTAGGAAAAGGGCTATATATGATATGGACACTAATGGCGCACCAAACATGTGGTGCTCCATTAGTATATACTAATGGCGCACCATGTGTTGGTCCGCCATTAGTGTCCAAATACTAATGGCGCACCATATCCACGGTGCGCCATTAGTAATAATTTTTTTTTCAAAACTAGTAATGGCGCACCAGGGGATAGTGCGCCATTACTAGTTAAACTAGTAATGGCGCATCACATCCACAATGCGCCACTAGTAATTTTTTTTTCAATTTTCAAACTTTTTTATTTTTATTTTTCAAAGTTAGTAATGGCGCACCGTGTGTGTGGTGCGCCACCACACCCATGGTGCGCCATTACTAATTTTGACCCAAACTTCCCCCGAATGCACCCCCCGGTGGACCACCTTTTCTGTTTTAAAAAAAGAAAATAAAATGATGGAAATGTCAAAAAAATAAGAAAAAAATAAATTTCCCATGTGATATGTGGTCTAGTTCTTGGAAAAATTTGCAAATATGAATTTTGACTTTATTTGTAAAATCTCTCGAGAATTTGTAAAAATGGGCATAACTTTTGCATACTAACTCGGATGAAAATGTTTTTTATATAAAAAATCATCTACTCGAAAATTTAATGTATATACTAATAATGGGAATTTAATGTATCTTCTATCTGTTTGTGAATAAAATACTAATTATGTATGTGAGTTAATGTATCTTCTCTCTGTTTGTGAATTTCATGTATGCTTCAGAATTACACACTACTAGGAAAAGGGCTATTAATGATATGAACACTAATGGCACACTAGACATGTGGTGCGCCATTAGTATATACAAATGGCGCACCATATGTTGGTGCGCCATTAGTGTTCAAATACTAATGGCGCACCATATCCACGGTGCGCCATTAGTAACAATTTTTTCTTTCAAAACTAGTAATGGCGCACTAGGGGATAGTGCGCCATTACTAGTTAAACTAGTAATGGTGCACCACATCCACAGTGCGCCACTAGTACTTTTTTTAAACTTTTTTTTAAATTTTTTCAAAGTTAGTAATGGCGCACTAAGGGTGTGGTGCGCCATTACTAGTTAAAACTAATAATGGCGCACCACACACACGGTGCACCATTATTAACATTTGTTTTATTTTTTTATTTTCTTTCCAAAGTTAGTAATGGCGCACCGTGGGTGTGGTGCGCCATTACTAGTTAAACTAGTAATGGCGCACCACACCCACGGTGCGCCATTACTAATTTTGACCCAAAATTCCCCCGAATGCCCCCCGGACCGCCTTTTTAGTTTTGAAAAAATAAAAGAAAATGATGGAAATGTCAAAAAAATAAGTTTCCCATGTGATATGTGGTCTAATTGTTGGGAAAATTTGCAAATATGAATTTCGACTTTATTTGCAAAATGTCTCGAGAATTTCTAAAAATTGGCATAACTTTTGCATACTAACTCGGATGAAAAAAAATTATATGAAAAATCATCTACTCGAAAAGTTAATGTACATACAAATTATGGGAATTTAATGTATCTTCTCTCTATTTGTGAATGAGATAGTAATTATGTATGTGAATTGATGTATCTTCTCTATGTTTGTGAATTTCATGTATGTCTCAGAATTACACACTACTAGGAAAAGGGCTATATATGATAAGGACACTAATGGCGCACCAGACATGTGGTGCGCCATCAGTATATACTAATGGCGCACCATGTGTTGGTGCGCCATTAGTGTCCAAATACTAATGGCGCACAACATCCACGGTGCGCCACTAGTAACAATTTTTTTTAAAACTAGTAATGACGCACCAGGGGATAGTGCGCCATTAGCGCACCACATCCACAGTGCGCCACTAGTAAATTTTTTTCAAATTTTTTTCAAACTTTTTTTTCAAAGTTAGTAATGGTGCATCGTGGGTGTGGTGCGCCATTACTAGTTAAAACTAGTAATGGCGCACCACACACACGGTGCGCCATTACTAACATTTTTTTATTTTCTTTATTTTTTTCCAAAGTTAGTAATGGTGCACAGTGGGTGTGGTGCATCATTACTAGTTAAACAAGTAATGGCGCACCACACCCACGGTGCGCCATTACTAATTTTGTCCCAAAATTACCCCGAATGCACCCCCCGGTGGACGGGCATTTCAGTTTAAAAAAATAAAAGAAAATGATAAAAATGTCAAAAAAAAAGTTTCCCATGTGATATGAGGTCTAGATGTTGGGAAAATTTGCAAATATGAATTTTGACTTTATTTGCAAAACCTCTCGAAAATTTGTAAAAATGGGCATAACTTTTGCATACTAACTCGGATAAAAAAATTATATGAAAAATGATCTACTCGAAAAGTTAATGTATATACTAATTATGGGAATTTAATCTATCTTCTCTTTGTTTGTGAATGAAATAGTAATTATGTATGTGAAATAATGTATCTTCTCTCTGTTTGTGAATTTCTTGTATGTTTTGTAATTACACACTACTAGGAAAAGGGCTATAGATGATATGGACACTAACGGTGCACCACACATGTGGTGCGCCATTAGTATATACTAATGGCGTGCCATGTGTTAGTGCGTCATTAGTGTCCAAATACTAATGGCGCACCACATCCACGGTGCGCCATTAGTAACAATTTTTTTTATTTTTTTCCAAAACTAGTAATTGCGCAACAGGGGATAGTGCGCCATTACTAGTTAAACTAGTAATGGCGCACCACATCCACAGTGCGCCACTAGTAAAAAAAATTAAATTTTTTTCAAACTTTTTTTTCAAAGTTAGTAATGGTGCACCGTGGGTGTGGTGCGTCATTACTAGTTAAAACTAGTAATGGCGCACCACACACACGATGCGCCATTACTAACTTTTTTTTTATTTTCTTTATTTTTTTCCAAAGTTAGTAATGGTGCACCATGGGTGTGGTGCGCCATTACTAGTTAGTAATGGCGCACCACACCCACGGTGCGTCATTACTAATTTTGACCCAAAATTCCCCCGAATGCACCCACTTGGACCGCCTTTTCAGTTTTAAAAAAAATAAAAGAAAATGATGGAAATGTCAAAAAATAAAGAAAATAAGTTTGCCATGTGATATGTGGTCTAGTTGTTGGGAAAATTTACAAATATGAATTTCGACTTTATTTGCAAAATCTCTCGAGAATTTGTAAAAATTGGCATTACTTTTGCATACTAACTCGGATGAAAAAAAATTATATGAAAAATCATCTACTCGAAAAGTTAATGTATATACAAATTATGGGAATTTAATGTATCTTCTCTCTGTTTGTGAATGAAATAGTAATTATGTATGTGAATTAATGTATCTTCTCTATGTTTGTGAATTTCATGTATGTTTTGAATTACACACTACTAGGAAAAGGGCTATATATGATATGGACACTAATGGCGCACCAGACATGTGGTGCGCCATTAGTATACTAATGGCGCACCATGTGTTGGTGCGCCATTAGTGTCCAAATACTAATGGCGCACCACATCCACGGTGCGCCATTAGTAACAATTTATCTTATTTTTTTTAAAACTAGTAATGAGACACCAGGGGATAGTGCGCCATTAGCGCACCATATCCACAGTGCGCCACTAGTAATTTTGTTTCAAATTTTTTTTCAAACTTTTTTTTTCAAAGTTAGTAATGGTGCATCGTGGGTGTGGTGCGCCATTACTAGTTAAAACTAGTAATGGCGCACCACACACACGGTGCACCATTACTAACATTTTTTTTATTTTCTTTATTTTTTTCCAAAGTTAGTAATGGTGCACCGTGGGTGTGGTGCATCATTACTAGTTAAAAAAGTAATGGCGCACCACACCCACGGTGCACCATTACTAATTTTGACCCAAAATTACCTCGAATGCACCCCTAGGTGGACGGGCTTTTCAGTTTAAAAAAAATAAAAGAAAATGATGGAAATGTCAAAAAAAAGTTTCCCATGTGATATGTGGTCTAGATGTTGGGAAAATTTGCAAATATGAATTTTGACTTTATTTGCAAAATCTCTCGAGAATTTGTAAAAATGGGCATAACTTTTGCATATTATCTCGGATAAAAAAAATTATATGAAAAATGATCTACTCGAAAAGTTAATGTATATACTAATTATGGGAATTTAATGTATCTTCTCTGTGTTTGTGATTGAAATAGTAATTATGTATGTGAATTAATGTATCTTCTCTCTGTTTGTGAATTTCTTGTATGTTTTAGAATTACACACTACTAGGAAAAGGGCTATATATGATATGGACACTAATGGCGCATCACACATGTGGTGCGCCATTAGTATATACTAATGGCGCGCCATGTGTTAGTGCACCATTAGTGTCTAAATACTAATGGCGCACCACATCCACGGTGCGCCATTAGTAACAATTGTTTTTATTTTGTTCCAAAACTAGTAAATGCGCACCAGGGGATAGTGCGCCATTACTAGTTAAACTAGTAATGGCGCACCACATCCACAGTGCGCCACTAGTAAAAAAGATTCAAATTTTTTTTCAAACTTTTTTTTGCAAAGTTAGTAATGGTGCACCATGGGTGTGGTGCGTCATTACTAGTTAAAACTAGTAATGGCGCACAACACACACGGTGAACTAGTAATGACGAACCACACCCATGGTGCACCATTACTAACAATTTTTTTATTTTATTTATTTTTTCCAAAGTTAGTAATGGTGCACCATGGGTGTGGTGCGCGTTACTAATTTTGACCCAAAATTCCTCCGAATGCACCCCTGGACCGCCTTTTCAGTTTTAAAAAAAAATAAAAGAAAATGATGGAAATGTCAAAAAATAAAAAAAAATGAGTTTCCCATGTGATGTGTGGTCTAGTTGTTGGGAAAATTTGCAAATATAAATTTCGACTTTATTTGCAAAATCTCTCGAGAATTTGTAAAAATTGGCATAACTTTTGCATACTAACTCGGATGAAAAAAAAATTATATGAAAAATCATCTACTCGAAAAGATAATGTATATACAAATTATTTGAATTTAATGTATCTTCTCTCTGTTTGTGAATGAAATAGTAATTATATATGTGAATTAATGTATCTTCTCTATGTTTGTGAATTTCATGTATGTTTCAGAATTACACACTACTAGGAAAAGGGCTATAGATGATATGGACTCTAATGGCGCACCAGACATGTGGTATGCCATTAGTATATACCAATGGCACACCATGTGTTGGTGCGCAATTACTGTCCAAATACTAATGGCGCACCACATCCACGGTGCGTCATTAGTAACAATTGGTTTTTCAAAAATAGTAATGGCACACCAGGGGATAGTGTGCCATTACTAGTTAAACTAGTAATGGCTCACCACATCCATAGTGCACCACTAGTAATTTTTTTTCAAATTTTTTTCAATTTTTTTTCTTTCAAAGTTAGTAATGGTGCATCGTGGGTGTGGTGCGCCATTACTAGTTAAAACTAGTAATGGCGCACCACACCCACGGTGCACCATTACTAACATTTTTTTATTTGCTTTATTTTTTTCCAAAGTTAGTAATGGTGCACCGTGGGTGTGGTGCGCCATTACTAATTTTGACCCTAAATTCCCCCGAATGCACCCCCTCCGGACCGCCTTTTCAGTTTTAAAGAAAATAATGGAAATGTAAAAAAAAAGTTTCCCATGTGATATGTGGTCTAGTTGTTGGGAAAACTTGCAAATATGAATTTCGACTTTATTTGCAATATCTCTCGAGAATTTGTAAAAATGGGCATAACTTTTGCATACTAACTTGGATGAATATGTTTTTTATATGAAAAATCATCTACTCGAAAAGTTAATGCATATACTAATTATGGAAATTTAATGTATCTTCTCAATGAAATAGTAATTATGTATATGAATTAATGTATCTTCTCTCTGTTTGTGAATTTCATGTATGTTTAAAAATTACACAGTACTAGGAAAAGGGCTATAGATGATATGGACACTAATGGCGCACCAGACATGTGGTGTACCATTAGTATATACTAATGGCGCACCACATCCACGGTGCGCCACTAGTAACATTTTTTTTTATTTTCAAAACTAGTAATGGCGCATCAGGGGATAGTGCGCCATTACTACCACATCCACAATGCGCCACTAGTAATTTTTTTCAAAATTTTTCAAACTTTTTTTTAATTTTTTTTCAAAGTTAGTCATGGCGCACCGTGGGTGCCATTACTAACAATTTTTTTTTCCAAAGTTAGTAATGGCGCACCGTGGGTGTGGTGCGCCATTACTAGTTTAACTAGTAATGGCTCACCACACCCACGGTGTGCCATTACTAATTTTGACCCAAAATTACACCGAATGCACCCCCCGGACCGCCTTTTCAGTTTTAAAGAAAATAAAAGAAAATGATGGAAATGTCAAAAAAAATGAAAAAAATAAGTTTCCCATGTGATATGTGGTCTAGTTTTGTTGGGAAAATTTGCAAATATGAATTTCGACTTTATTTGCAATATCTCTCGAGAATTTGTAAAAATGGGCATAACTTTTGCATACTAACTCGGATGAAAAAAAAATTTATATGAAAAATCATCTACTCGAAAAGTTAATGTACATACTAATTATGGGAATTTAATGTATCTTCTCTCTGTTTGTGAAGGAAATAGTAATTATGTATGTGAATTAATGTATCTTCTCTCTGTTTGTGAATGTCATGTATGTTTCAGAATTACACACTACTAGGAAAAGGGCTATAGATGATATGGACACTAATGGCGCACCAGGCATGTAGTGCGCCATTAGTTTATACTAATGGCGCACCATGTATTGGTGCGGAATTAGTGTCCAAATACTAATGGCGCACCACATCCATGGTGCGCCATTAAGTAACATTTTTTTTTCAAAACTAGTAATGGCGCACCAGGGGATAGTGCGCCATTACTAGTTAAACTAGTAATGGCGCACCACTTCCACAGTGCGCCACTAGTAATTTTTTTCAAATTTTTCTTCAAACTTTTTTTTCAATGTTAGTAATGGCGCACCGTGGGTGTGGTGCGCCATTACAAGTTAAAACTAGTAATGGCGCACCACACCCACCGTGCGCCATTACTAACATTCGCACCGTGGGTGTGGTGCGCCATTACTTGTTAAACTAGTAATGGCGCACCACACCCACGGTGCGTCATTACTAATTTTGACCCAAAATTCCCCCAAATGCACCCCTACCCCACCGGACCGCCTTTTCAGTTTAAAAATAAATAAAAGAAAATGATGGAAATGTCAAAAAAAAATAAGTTTCCCATGTGATATGTGGTCTAGTTGTTGGGAAATTTGCAAATATGAAATTCGACTTTATTTGCAAAATCTCTCGAGAATTTGTAAAAATGGGCATAACTTTTGTATACTAACTCGGATGAAAAGTTTTTTATATGAAAAATCATCTACTCGAAAAGTTAATGTATATACTAATTATGGGAATTTAATGTATCTTCTCTCTGTTTGTGAATGAAATAGTAATTATGTATGTGAAGTAATGTATCTTCTCTCTTCTTGTGAATTTCATGTATGTTTCAGAATTACACACTACTAGGAAAGGGCTATAGCTGATATGGACACTAATGGCGCACAAGACATGTGGTGCGCCATTAGTATATACTAATGGCGAACCATGTGTTGGGGCGTCATTAGTGTCCAAATACTGATGGCGCACCACATCCATGGTGCGTTAGTAACAAAAAAAAAATTTGATTTTTTTTCAAAACTAGTAATGGGGCACCAATGGATAGTGTGCCATTACTAGTTAAACTAGTAATGGCGCACCACATCCACAATGCGCCACTAGTAATTTTTTTCAATTTTTTTTTCAATTTTTTTTCAAAGTTAGTAATGGCGCACCGTGGGTGTGGTGGGCCATTACTAGTTTTAGTAATGGCGCACCACGTAATGGCGCACCACACCCACGGTGCGCCATTACTAACAATTTTTTTATTTTTTTTATTTTCTTTATTTTTTCCAAAGTTAAACTAGTAATGATGCACCCCACCCACTGTGCGCCATTACTAAATTTAACCCAAAATTCCCCCGAATGCACCACCCCCTTGGACCGCCTTTTCAGTTTAAAAAAATAAAAGAAAATGATGGAAATGTTAAAAAAATAAAAAAAAATAAGTTTCCCATGTGATTTGTCGTCTAGTTGTTGGGAAAATTTGCAAATATGAATTTTCACTTTATTTGCAAAATCTCTATAGAATTTGTAAAATTGGGCATAACTTTTGCATACTAACTCGGATGAAAAAGTTTTTTATATGAAAAAGTTAATGTATATACTAATTATGGGAATTTAATGTATCTTCTCTCTGTTTGTGAAGGAAATAGTAATTATGTATGTGAATTAATGTATCTTCTCTCTGTTTGTGAATTTCATGTATGTTTCAGAATTACACACTACTAGGAAAAAGGCTATAGATGATATAGACACTAATGGCGCACCAGACATGTGGTGCACCATTAGTATATACTAATGGCGCATCATGTGTTGGTGCGCCATCAGTGTCCAAATACTAATGGCACACCACATCCACCGTGCGCTATTAGTAACAATTTTTTATTATTACTATTTTCAAAACTAGTAATGACGCACCAGGGGATAGTCCACCATTACTAGTTAAACTAGTAATGGCGCACCACATCCACAGTGTGCCACTAGTAATTTTTTTCAAAAAAAACTCAAACTTTTTATTTTTTATTTTTTTCAAAGTTAGTAATGGCGCACCGTGGGTGTGGTGCGCCATTAATAGTTTTAACTAGAAAACTAGTAATGACGCACCACACACACGGTGCGCCATTAATAACAAGTTTTTTTCCAAAGTTAGTAATTGCGCACCGTGGGTGTGGTCCGCCATTACTAGTTAAACTAGTAATAGCGCACCACACCCACGGTGGGCCATTACTAATTTTGACCCAAAATTTCCCCGAATGCACCGCCCCTGGACCGCCTTTACAGTTTAAAAAAATAAAAGAAAATGATGGAAATGTCAAAAAAATAAAAAAAGAAGTTTCCCATGTGATATGTAGTCTAGTTGTTGGGAAAATTTGCAAATCTGACTTTCGACTTTATTTGCAAAATCTCTCGAGAATTTGTAAAAATGGGTATAACTTTTGCATACTAAGTCGGATGAAAAAGACTTTTATATGAAAAATCATCTACTCAAAAAGTTAATGTATATACTAATTATGGGAATTTCATGTATCTTATCTCTGTTTGTGAATGAAATAGTAATTATGTATGTAAATTAATGTATCTTCTCACTGTTTGTGAATTTCATGTATGTTTCAGAATTACACACTACTAGGAAAAGGGCTATAGATGATATGGACACTAATGGCGCACCAGACATGTGGTGCGCCATTAGTATATAATAATGGCGCACCATGTGTTGGTGCGCCATTAGTGTCAAAATACTAATGGCGCACCACATCCACGGTGCACCATTAGTAACAAATTTTTTTAATTTTTTTAAAACTAGTAATGGCGCAATAGGGGATAGTGCGCCATTACTAGTTAAACTAGTAATGGCGCACCACATCCAGAGTGCGCCACTAGTAATTTTTTTTCAATTTTTTTTCAAACTTTTTTTTCAAAGTTAGCAATTGCGCACCGTGGGTGTGGTGCGCCATTACGCCATTACTAGTTAAAACTAGTAATGGCGCACCACACACACAGTGCGCCATTACTAAAAATATATATTTTTTTCTTTATTTGTTTCCAAAATTAGTAATGGCGCACTGTGGGTGTGGTGCGCCATTACTAGTTAAAACTAGTAATGGCGCACCACACCCACGGTGCGTCATTACTAATTTTGACCCAAAATTCTTCCGAATGCACCCCCCTTTGGACCGCCTTTTCAATTTAAAAAAAAATAAAAGAAAATGTTGGAAATGTCAAAAAAATTAAGTTTCACATGTGATATGGGGTCTAGTTGTTGGGAAAATTTGCAAATATGAATTTCGACTTTATTTACAAAATCTCTCGAGAATTTATAAAAATGGGCATAACTTTTGCATACTAACTCGGATGAAAAAAAATTATATGAAAAATCGTCTACTCGAAAAGTTAATGTATATACTAATTACGGGAATTTAATGTATCTTCTCTCTGTTTGTGAATGAAATAGTAATTATGTATGTGAATTAATATATCTTCTCTTTATTTGTGAATTTCATATATGTTTCAGAATTACACACTACTAGGAAATGGGCTATAGATGATATGGACACTAATGACGCACCAGACATATGATGCGCCATTAGTATATACTAATGGCGCACCATGTGTTGGTGCGCCATTAGTAACAATTTTTTTTTCAAAACTAGTAATGACGCACCAGAGGATAGTGCGCCATTACTAGTTAAACTAGTAATGACGCACCACACCCACAGTGCGCCACTAGTAAATTTTTTTCAAATTTTGTTTCTAACTTTTTTTCAAACTTAGTAATGGCGCACCGTGGGTGTGGTGCGCCATTACTAGTTAGTAATGGCGCACCACACCCATGGTGCGCCATTACTAACAATTTTTTTTATTTTCTTTATTTTTTTCCAAAGTTAGTAATGGCGTACCGTGGGTGTGGTGCGCCATTAGTAGTTAAACTAGTAATGGCGCACCACCCCCACGGTGCGTCATTACTATTTTTGACCCAAAATTCCCCCGACCCACACCCCCCCCCTCGTCGACCGCCTTTTCAGTTTTAAAAAAATAAGAGGAAATGATGGAAATGTCAAAAAAATAAAAAGGAAATAAGTTTCCCATGTGATATGTGGTCTAGTTGTTGGGAAAATTTGCAAATATGAATTTCGACTTTATTTGCAAAATCTCTCGAGAATTTGTAAAAATGGGCATAACTCTTGCATACTGACTCGGATGAAAAAGTTTTTTATATGAAAAATCATCTACTCGAAAAGTTACGGGGCTTTTAAGATCTGGAGGCAAAAAAATTCAAAAAATTTCAAACTTAATAGTGGCGCACCGTTTGCTAGGTGCGCCACTAGTAACAGAAAAAAAATAGTTTCGAATTTTTTTCGGGATTTTTTTCAAAATATGATACGTAATATGAACGGAAGTTTGAAATAATTTTTCAAAATTTCATCACACTCATGAACATGAACAAAGTCCTAAACATCAACAATGCTTAATAGGATTGATATGCTAGATATATCAACAAGTGCCTTTGAAGTGAGCTAGTGCTGGGGTTGGATAGAACTCTGAAGTTAAACGTGCTTGGGTTGGATTAGTGTGAGGATGGGTGACCTTTCGGGAAGTTTAACCACGGAGTGTGATTTGACCTGAGATTAAGCCATAGTGACCTGAGATTAAGAAGAAAACGAAAAAAATAAAAAAATTGAATTTTTTTAAAAGGAAAATAAAATGGCAAAAAATAAAAGATCATACGCTGTAAAAGGTCGCATCTAGAAATAAAAAGGCTGAATTGCTGGGCCAGGCCCATGTAGCTAGCAAAAATTAATAGGAAAAATAAATATTAAAAAGGCCGAATTAATGGGCTCGGCCCATATAAACACCGAATTGGACCGGGCTAATTCTTGTGCCACATCAGCTTGCCACGCTGGATGCCGACGTGGACTGGAGAGGTTGCTATTGACCAAAAATTTGGTCGTGGAACCAACGACCATTTACATATCACAAAGAAGGTCACTAATTTCAGTTTACGACTGCCAGCTTTTGACCTTCTGTTTTTGGTCACAAAAAGGTCGCAAGTGAAAAATTATGGCCTTTCAGCGACCAATAGTGATGGTCACAAGTTGACATATTTCTTGTAGTGCACACGCGTCAAGAAGGCTCCTTCCAAGTTACCATATGAGATGACTGGCAAGGAAAACAAGGAAATCATGGTTGCCGATGTGAACCGCCAGCTTGCACCAAAATTTCCACCTCCAAAGGAGAAAATAGATATGGTAAAAGCGAAGCGCACACTAGATGCCCTTAGGCGACCACCACCTCCTCCGCCGCTATCAGACTATGACCGTTGTATTGTAAAGACATATGAGAACCAGTTGGGAAGTACTATCAGTGCTGCAAAACGTGGGAAAACAATTCCCCAGCTCGGCAAACAGGAAAAGCAATTATGCCCCCCGCTGAAGGTGTTTACGGATATAGCTAATGATCTGGGGGAAGTGGCCGGTGGTCTTGGTGTCACTCTTGGTGATTACTTAGACGATGATGTATAGTTTGAAATGGTTTAGGTAGTAACCTTCAGATACGAGCAAGGGAAGCCTCTCATCAAACCTAAGCAGCTCCCGCATCTATCAATGATGATGTGAAGATTACATGACTGGTACTTGGAAACCTGCAAGGATGGGACTAACAGTATCTTGCTGGAAATTAAAGATCGGCATGACTTCATTGGAGTCGACGTGTTGTACATTGAATTTGAAGAATTATTTTAGTTATACAATCAAGACGCCCTCGACAAAACTCTCATGAGTTGCTATTGTCTATAAGTATTATTTCTGTAATTAAGTCTCTAGCTCATCTTGTCCATTGCATGTATAATTATCTCAGTATATTGTGGAGATTGAAGATCCTCAAATGAAAAAGAGGAAAAATCTATGACATTGGGTTCAGTAACCTAAATGCCATAAAAGAATATACGGTACAAAAGAACCCCTAAGAAATTGAGAAAAACTTGGTAAAGGCGTTACTTCGACAACAAAACAGAAGGGAAATACTCTTCCCTTACAACTTCAAGTGAGTATTATTGTCTTGTGCACATTCAGTTTCACTTACTTGAGGTTAAGTGTAATTGATGAGTTGTGCATGCGGAGCTTCCACTTTATTCTGCTAGCCATTCAGATTGACGTGGGACTACTAATGTGTTGGACTCGAGCAATAAAGAGTCTAAGGAGTGGGCGGACATGAGTGAAATGCTCCAGAAGTAAGTTCAATCAATACTGCACCATATCAACAACTTTCGCTCATTTCCTGATATCAAGTAATCATTTTCTTTGCCATGTAGGGTTTGGAAAAATTTCACCAGCAAGGTACCGGGTGAATGCAAAAACGAGGTCGATTTTCACACCCCAAAGTAAGTAGTATTTCCCTGCTCCATGTTCTGCATGATGTCCCACGCCACTATGTGGACACTGGTCGTGTAGCTTACTTACACCTAAGCTATCCATATCGAGCTTGGGTTTTCCGTTTGCATCCTAAGCCCATTTTAGCCCAAAAGTATTATTGCATTATTTCACTTAAGTCTGTGAATATAGATGTGTGAAAAGTGGGAAGTCAAAGCCTGAAAGGAGATCGACTATCTAGCATTATATCTTTCATATGCAATGATATTTTGATGTGGATTTACTGGATCACGTGATCACATTCATCAAAGAGGCCTGGACCGCACCTAACCCGTGTTGTTTTATTCAATATGGTGACTTATATAGAGTAAAGCTTAGGATAGAAATCAAAACCAGGCAACTCTCTCTCTCTCTCTCTCTCTCTCTCTCTCTCTCTCTCTCTCTCTCTCTCTCTCTCTCTCTCCCTCTCTTTCTCCCCCTCTCTCTCTCACACACACATGAGTTAGCAGGTTCACCGGATCAATCATTATCATTCTATCCTAGTGATCAGTTTCTTGGTTAAGTTACATACATGCACATCAACTTCTCACTTTTCTTCATTGACTCAAACACCAAAAATTAAACAAGAGGCGGTCATTTGTCCGGTTTCCACCGATGAGATGTGCAAATATTTGAGTGGAATGATTGTTACAGAAATCCATTTTACTTCATTTTAATAAGGAGCTAAACATTGCTAGGTTTGGACAAACCACAGTTCTTGTTCTCCTACGCGGCCCTATGACTGGGGCAACAGAACAACAAACTGTTCTACGGATGGGGTGAACTTTATTGGTGTGATGATGTTAGTATACTTGATCATTTGTTTGTTCAGGGACGAATATAAAATCGTATAAAGTAAACCACGTGCAACGATCAAGTCTAGTTGTTAGTAAAATTAACACACTAGCTGACGCACATGCATGGAAAAGATCTTATTTTTTCCATTATTTTTGTTCATTGCTTTTTTACTTTACATAATAGCAAATATATACTTGGAGTTATATTTTTTTCTTAACTATGTTATAAATATGAGTTTGTGAAGCATGGCGCAACCGAGTAGAAAGCAAATTAACTAATTGGAATGTAATCAATTGGAGTGCTCCTTGCAAAACTGACTTAACCACACTGAAAAATATCTCACAAATAAGAGTGCATGAGAGGAGCACACACTAATGCATAGACATGACGCAATGAAAAAGCACATAAGTCCATCCATCAAGGAAAAGGCTACCGACTACTCCAATTGATTGCTGAATGTCAAATTGTCGTTGGAGAACAGCAACGAACCATGTGTGTGGATTGATGGTGTTATCGCATGTTGATCCTGCGGCGGACTCAGAACACTGGGAGTACATGTTGTTTCCTGCAATACAGGTGATTGTCTGAGTGAGATCATGGACCTGGAGTAATAAATTTTGCGTACTTTTTGTTTATCCATGGTAAAAATTTTACTTTAAAAGCCCACTTGAGCACACAATACTGTGTAGACATCTTACCTGGAGTAGCTAGAAAATTGTTTGCATCCATGAGGTTACCAACGAGGCCAGTTACGCTTGACACCAGCATATACGTGTAAAAAAATTGTGCCTCCGCCAGCAGAGTGACCAACAGCGAAGGCATCAGCCCAACTATGTAGCAAATTTGTGGAAGGCTAAACAATGCCTAACCTAGATGAAAAGTTGTGCACAGAAGTACGTCCTAGCTTCTAGTTCCTAGAGACAATCTCATCCAAGCATGCACTTTCTAGTCTGCATACTGGTCTTGTAGCTTTTTTACACCCAAGGTAACTCTATCGTTCTGGCATTCTGTTTCCCTCACAAGCTTATTTTAGCACCAAAAGTATTATTACATTGTTTAGCGTTAGTATACACATATAGTTGTGTGAAAAGTGTGAAGTCAAAGCATGAAAAGAGATCGGTCATGTAGCATTATATCATTAATAGGTTATGTTGTGATGGGGAAATATATTGGATCACGTGATCACACCGGCCCAAAAGTTCTGCACCGCATCAAACACAAGGTTGTTTATTATGCATATCAATATGGTGACTTATATAGAGCACATTGTAGGAGAGAATGGATCATTCCAAGTACTCGATGATACTCGAGGAAAATCAACATCACATGGCAAATAGGTAATTTGCCTTTACTCATTTTAGAAGGAAGCAAAATAATGTTAGTCATGCTTTAGCAAACTTTGGTAGAACTGAATCTAGAGCTATGGTGTGGCTTCATTCTGGCCCAAGTTTCCCTAGCCTTTGAAGGATGAACTTGCTCCTCCTTGAGTAACACAACTCCATTTTTTCTGAGACAGAGGCATGATGCAACAAAAGAACACAAGCCCATCCACCATGAAATTCCTAGCTACGGCAGCTGCGTGCTGGATGTTAAGAAGAGAGGATAAACATTGTGTTGATTTATGGTTGTATCATGTGTTCATCGTGTAGCAAACTCGGGATAGTCGGGGTCCATGTTGATCTCCAAAAATAAGCGTTGAGCGAGTGGGCGAGTGGACTCTGAGTAACAAACTTTTGCCATATTTGTGTATTCAATAGCCAAATTTTTATTTAAAAAGTCTAATTGGGCACACAACACCGTCTAGACATCTTTATTACTTTTGTGCAAACCAGCAATTGGTCTACCTTTTTCATTAACTAGAACAATGTTTACATTCATAAGACTCGGCACATGCATACGTATGTGTAAAATTTCTATGTCCTACTAGGAGCCCGCAACGAAAGCATCAGCATAAAGATGCAACAAATCTAAGCAGTGACTAAGAAAATGACAGACTATCCCTAAATGAAAAGAAGTGCAGTGAAGTAGGACCCAACTACCAGTACATAGAGACCATACTCATCCGGGTATGCACTTTCCTAAGAGAGGCCAACAAGAAGAGAAGGTGCACCAGTTTGTGCAAGTTGGTCGTGTAGTTTGCTTACACCCCGTGTATCTGTGCCAAATTTTGGCATTCTATTTGCTTCCCAAGCCGATTTTAGCCACAAAAAATTTGCATTGTTTAGGTTCGATCTACGCATATAGATGAGTTGGAAAGTGGGAAGTCAAGGAATGGAAAGAGATCGATCATGTAGCATCATATCATTCGTAGGCGGTGACATCATGATGTGAAAACTTATTGGATCACGTCCTCACATCCGTGCAAAAGATCTGGACCGCACCAAACACTTGTTGTTTTATTATGCATATCAATATGGTGACTTATGTACAGTACATCGTAGGAGAACAATAAAAACCATGAACCTCCCTCTCATTCATGTCTCACTCCCCCCACCCATATATGAGTTCATAGAATCACTCATTTTCATTATTTCATGGGCATTCTTTTCTTCTTTAAGTTACGTACATGCACATAATCTTCTTGCTTTTGTTCACTAACTCAAACACTAAATATGAAAAGGAGAGGCATTCTGTTGTCTGATTTCCACTGATGTGTTATGTAAATCTTCAAGAGAAATTACTGCTAAAGAAATCCATTTTAGATGCTCGGTTTGGGGAAACCATGGTTTGAGCATGAGAGAACAAAAGAGCAGCAATTGTATCGATTCGACAATGGAGCTCCCATGTCTGTGCAAGTCTATAGGTGAATCTTTAGAGTCGTTGATGATAGTGTTGGTTAGTGATGTCTATGTGAAGAATTATCATTGCCGGTTGTAATGATCAGTTCTAGTACTTGCTTGTAACTAAAACATCAAACTAATTGAGTACCTTGTCTGATAGTGGTATGTTGAGATTTGCGCCTTCAGTAGACGATACGCACATCGTTAGTCTCCATCTCTAACCCTTGATAGCATAAGGATCAGGTCATATGCCTCGGTGTTCCTTCAGTGCCGCCGTGGAGAGCGTTGCCTATGACCAGGGTGCTGCCGATCCTGCCCACCATCTTGTTCACCATCCGTACTCGACGTAATCAAGTAGCCTAATGCTACCGTCCATCTCATTTATTCTTTATTTTAGGTTAGTGCTTTGTAGTTGGCATAATAGTACACATCATTTTGGTTATATTATATCTTTATTAATTACCTTATAAATATGAGTTGACAAGGCAAGGCGCACCTCAACAAAGAGCAAATTAACTAAATTAAATGCAATGAATTGCAAGTGGAATGTATCGTTCCAAGTACTCAATAGTAGTCCAGGAAATTCAGCATAACATGGGAAATAGGGAATCTATGTTTACTCATGTTGGGAGGAACAACAATAATGTTAGTCATGTTTTTAGCAAAATTTGGTATAACTCAAGGTAGAACTATGGTGTGGCTACATTCTGGCCTCAATGCCCCAAGCCTTTGTAGGGTTAACTTGCTCCTCCTTGAGCATACAACTACATTTTTGAGAGAGAGAGAGAGAAGAGAGAGAGAGAGAGAGAGAGAGAGATCAGACACATAGCCACAAATTTTCTAGCCTTTGTAGGAGTAATAAATTTTGTGTACTTTTTGTTTATCCATGGTAAATTTTTTACTTTAAAAGCCCACTTGAGCACACAATACTGTGTAGACATCTTACCTGGAGTAGCTAGAAAATTGTTTGCATCCATGAGGTTACCAACGAGGCCAGTTACGCTTGACTAGCATATACGTGTAAAAAAAATTGTGCCGCTGCCAGCAGAGTGACCAACAGCGAAGGCATCAACCCAACTATGTAGCAAATTTGTGGAAGGCTAAACAATGCCTAACCTAGATGAAAAGTTGTACACAGAAGTACATCCTAGCTTCTAGTTCCTAGAGACAATCTCATCCAGGCATGCACTTTCTAGTCTGTATACTGGTCTTGTAGCTTTTTTACCCCCAAGGTAACTCTATCGTTTTGGCATTCTGTTTGCCTCACAAGCTTATTTTAGCACCAAAAGTATTATTACATTGTTTAGCTTTAGTATACACATATAGATGTGTGAAAAGTGTGAAGTCAAAGAATGAAAAGAGATCGGTCATGTAGCATAATATCATTAATAGGTTATGTTGTTATGGGGAAATATATTGGATCACGTGATCACACCGGCCCAAAAGTTCTGCACCGCATCAAACACAAGGTTGTTTATTATGCATATCAATATGGTGACTTATATAGAGCACATTGTAGGAGAGAATGGATCATTCCAAGTACTCGATGATACTCGAGGAAAATCAACATCACATGGCAAATAGGTAATTTGCCTTTACTCATTTAGAAGGAAGCAAAATAATGTTAGTCATGGTTTAGCAAACTTTGGTAGAACTGAAGCTAGAGCTATGGTGTGGCTTCATTCTGGCCCAAGTTTCCCTAGCCTTTGAAGGATGAACTTGCTCCTCCTTGAGTAACACAACTCCATTTTTTCTGAGACAGAGGCATGATGCAACAAAAGAACACAAGCCCATCCACCATGAAATTCCTAGCTACGGTAGCTGGGTGTTGGATGTTAAGAAGAGAGGATAAACATTGTGTTGATTTATGGTTGTATCATGTGTTCATCGTGTAGCAAACTCGGGATAGTCGGAGTCCATGTTGATCTCCAAAAATAAGCGTTGAGCGAGTGGGCGAGTGGACTCTGAGTAACAAACTTTTGCCATATTTGTGTATTCAATAGCCAAATTTTTATTTAAAAAGTCTAATTGGGCACACAACACCGTCTAGACATCTTTATTGCTTTTGTGCAAACCAGCAATTGGTCTACCTTTTTCATTAACTAGAACAATGTTTACATTCATAAGACTCGGCACATGCATACGTACGTGTAAAATTTCTATGTCCTACTAGGAGCCCGCAACGAAAGCATCAGCATAAAGATGCAACAAATCTAAGCAGTGACTAGGAAAATGACAGACTATCCCTAAATGAAAAGAAGTGCGGTGAAGTAGGACCCAACTACCAGTACATAGAGACCATACTCATCCGGGTATGCACTTTCCTAAGAGAGGCCAACAAGAAGAGAAGGTGCACCAGTTTGTGCAAGTTGGTCGTGTAGTTTGCTTACACCCCATGTATCTGTGCCAAATTTTGGCATTCTATTTGCCTCCCAAGCCGATTTTAGCCACAAAAAATTTGCATTGTTTAGGTTCGATCTACGCATATAGATGTGTTAGAAAGTGGGAAGTCAAGGAATGGGAAGAGATCGATCATGTAGCGTCATATCATTCGTAGGCGGTGACATCATGATGTGAAAACTTATTGGATCACGTCCTCACATCCGTGCAAAAGATCTGGACCGCACCAAACACTTGTTGTTTTATTATGCATATCAATATGGTGACTTATGTACAGTACATCGTAGGAGTGAAATAAAAACCATGAACCTCACTCTCATTCATGTCTCACTCCCCCCACCCATATATGAGTTCATAGAATCACTCATTTTCATTATTTCGTGGGCATTCTTTTCTTCTTTAAGTTACGTACATGCACATAATCTTCTTGCTTTTGTTCACTAACTCAAACACTAAATATGAAAAGGAGAGGCATTCTGTTGTCTGATTTCCACTGATGTGTTATGTAAATCTTAAAGAGAAATTACTGCTAAAGAAATCCATTTTAGATGCTCGGTTTGGGGAAACCATGGTTTGAGCATGAGAGAACAAAAGAGCAGCAATTGTATCGATTTGACAATGGAGCTCCCATGTCTGTGAAAGTCTATAGGTGAATCTTTAGAGTCGTTGATGATAGTGTTGGTTAGTGATGTCTATGTGAAGAATTATCATTGCCGGTTGTAATGATCAGTTCTAGTGCTTGCTTGTAACTAAAACATCAAACTAATTGAGTACCTTGTCTGATAGTGGTATGCTGAGATTTGCGCCTTCAGTAGACGATACGCACATCGTTAGTCTCCATCTCTAACCCTTGATAGCCTAAGGATCAGGTCATATGCCTCGGTGTTCCTTCAGTGCCGCCGTGGAGAGCGTTGCCTATGACCAGGGTGCTGCCGATCCTGCCCACCATCTTGTTCACCATCCATACTGGACGTAGTCAAGTAGCCTGATGCTGCCGTCCATCTCATTTTTTCTTTATTTTAGCTTAGTGCTTTATAGTTGGCATAATAGTACACATCATTTTGGTTATATTATATCTTTATTAATTACCTTATAAATATGAGTTGACAAGGCAAGGCGCACCTCAACAAAGAGAAAATTAACTAAATTAAATGCAATGAATTGCAAGTGGAATGGATCGTTCCAAGTACTCAATAGTAGTCCAAGAAATTCAGCATAACATGGGAAATAGGAAATCTATGTTTACTCATGTTGGGAGGAACAACAATAATGTTAGTCATGTTTTTAGCAAAATTTGGTATAACTCAAGGTAGAACTATGGTGTGGCTACATTCTGGCCTCAATGCCCCAAGCCTTTGTAGGGTTAACATGCTCCTCCTTGAGCATACAACTACATTTTTTTTGAGAGAGAGAGAGAGAGAGAGAGAGAGAGATCAGACACATAGCCACAAATTTTGTAGCCTTTGTAGGAGTAATAAATTTTGCATACTTTTTGTTTATCCATGGTAAAATTTTTACTTTAAAAGCCCACTTGAGCACACAATACTGTGTAGACATATTGCCTGGAGTAGCTAGAAAATTGTTTGCATCCATGAGGTTACCAACGAGGCCAGTTACGCTTGACACTAGCATATACGTGTAAAAACAATTGTGCCTCTGCCAGCAGAGTGACCAACAGCGAAGGCATCAACCCAACTATGTAGCAAATTTGTGGAAGGCTAAACAATGCCTAACCTAGATGAAAAGTTGTACACAGAAGTACGTCCTAGCTTCTAGTTCCTAGAGACAATCTCATCCAGGCATGCACTTTCTAGTCTGTATACTAGTCTTGTAGCTTTTTTACACCCAAGGTAACTCTATCGTTTTGGCATTCTGTTTGCCTCACAAGCTTATTTTAGCACCAAAAGTATCATTACATTGTTTAGCTTTAGTATACACATATAGTTGTGTGAAAAGTGTGAAGTCAAAGCATGAAAAGAGATCGGTCATGTAGCATTATATCATTAATAGGTTATGTTGTGATGGGGAAATATATTGGATCACGTGATCACACCCGCCCAAAAGTTCTGCACCGCATCAAACACAAGGTTGTTTATTATGCATATCAATATGGTGACTTATATAGAGCACATTGTAGGAGAGAATGGATCATTCCAAGTACTCGATGATACTCGAGGAAAATCAACATCACATGGCAAATAGGTAATTTGCCTTTACTCATTTTAGAAGGAAGCAAAATAATGTTAGTCATGCTTTAGCAAACTTTGGTAGAACTGAAGCTAGAGCTATGGTGTGGCTTCATTCTGGCCCAAGTTTCCCTAGCCTTTGAAGGATGAACTTGCTCCTCCTTGAGTAACACAACTCCATTTTTTCTGAGACAGAGGCATGATGCAACAAAAGAACACAAGCCCATCCACCATGAACTTCCTAGCTACAGCAGCTGGGTGTTGGATGTTAAGAAGAGAGGATAAACATTGTGTCGATTGATGGTTGTATCATGTGTTCATCGTGTAGCAAACTCGGGATAGTCGGAGTCCATGTTGATTTCCAAAAATAAGCGTTGAGCGAGTGGGCGAGTGGACTCTGAGTAACAAACTTTTGCCATATTTGTGTATTCAATATCCAAATTTTTATTTAAAAAGTCTAATTGGGCACACAACACCGTCTAGACATCTTTATTGCTTTTGTGCAAACCAGCAATTGGTCTACCTTTTTCATTAACTAGAACAATGTTTACATTCATAAGACTCGGCACGTGCATAAGTACGTGTAAAATTTCTATGTCCTACTAGGAGCCCGCAACGAAAGCATAAGCATAAAGATGCAACAAATCTAAGCAGTGACTAAGAAAATGACAGACTATCCCTAAATGAAAAGAAGTGCGGTGAAGTAGGACCCAACTACCAGTACATAGAGACCATACTCATCCGGGTATGCACTTTCCTAAGAGAGGCCAACAAGAAGAGAAGGTGCACCAGTTTGTGCAAGTTGGTCGTGTAGTTTGCTTACACCCCGTGTATCTGTGCCAAATTTTGGCATTCTATTTGCCTCCCAAGCCGATTTTAGCCACAAAAAATTTGCATTGCTTAGGTTCGATCTACGCATATAGATGTGTTAGAAAGTGGGAAGTCAAGGAATGGAAAGAGATCGATCATGTAGCGTCATATCATTCGTAGGCGGTGACATCATGATGTGAATACTTATTGGATCACGTTCTCACATCCGTGCAAATGATCTAGACCGCACCAAACACTTGTTGTTTTATTATGCATATCAATATGGTGACTTATGTACAGTACATCGTAGGAGAGAAATAAAAACCATGAACCTCCCTCTCATTCATGTCTCACTCCCCCCCACCCATATATGAGTTCATAGAATCACTCATTTTCATTATTTCGTGGGCATTCTTTTCTTCTTTAAGTTACGTACATGCACAGAATCTTCTTGCTTTTGTTCACTAACTCAAACACTAAATATGAAAAGGAGAGGCATTATGTTGTCTGATTTCCACTGATGTGTGATGTAAATCTTCAAGAGAAATTACTGCTAAAGAAATCCATTTTAGATGCTCGGTTTGGGGAGACCATGGTTTGAGCATGAGAGAACAAAAGAGCAGCAATTGTATCGATTCAACAATGGAGCTCCCATGTCTGTGCAAGTCTATAGGTGAATCTTTAGAGTCGTTGATGATAGTGTTGGTTAGTGATGTCTATGTGAAGAATTATCATGGCCGTTTGTAATGATCAGTTGTAGTACTTGCTTGTAACTAAAACATCAAACTAATTGAGTACCTTGTCTGATAGTGGTATGCTGAGATTTGCGCCTTCAGTAGACGATACGCACATCGTTAGTCTCCATCTCTAACCCTTGATAGCATCAGGATCAGGTCATATGCCTCGGTGTTCCTTTAGTGCCGCCGTGGAGAGCGTTGCCTATGACCAGGGTGCTGCCGATCCTTCCCACCATCTTGTTCACCATCCGTACTGGACGTAGTCAAGTAGCCTGATGCTGCCGTCCATCTCATTTTTTCTTTATTTTAGCTTAGTGCTTTATAGTTGGCATAATAGTACACATCATTTTGGTTATATTATATCTTTATTAATTACCTTATAAATATGAGTTGACAAGGCAAGGCACACCTCAACAAAGAGCAAATTAACTAAATTAAATGCAATGAATTGCAAGTGGAATGGATCGTTCCAAGTACTCAATAGTAGTCCAGGAAATTCAGCATAACATGGGAAATGGGGAATCTATGTTTACTCATGTTGGGAGGAACAACAATAATGTTAGTCATGTTTTTAGCAAAATTTGGTACAACTCAAGGTAGAACTATTTTGTGGCTACATTCTGGCCTCAATGCCCCTAGCCTTTGTAGGGTTAACTTGCTCCTCCTTGAGCATACAACTACATTTTTGAGAGAGAGAGAGAGAGAGAGAGAGAGAGAGAGAGAGAGAGAGAGAGAGCTCACATGAATGTATAGGCACGGCGCACAAAAGTAAACAAAGCATGTCCATCAGGACACTACTAGCTACGACAGATGGATGCTGGTTGTAAAATTGGTGTTGCAGTAGAGAGGAGATACATTGTGTCGATTGATGGTTATGTCACGTGTTCATCATGCAGCAAACTCGGGATAGTCGGAGTACATGTTGTCCACAAAGTAGGCGTTGAGTGAGTGTGCGAGTGGACTCTAGGTAAAAAAAATTATCTATATTTGTGTATTCAATATACATATTTTTATTTAAAAAGTCCACTTGGGCACACAACACCATCTAGACATGTTTATTGTTTTTGTGCAGACCACACTACTGGAATTCCGTTATACGCCGAGTGCCACGGACACTCGGCAAAGGGCCAAAAACTATCGGCAAAGCCTTTGCCGAGTGTCACCCTCAGCAAAAGCCACCCAGCGGACACCTCTACGAGAAACAGAAGTTTGCCGAGAGTCAGAACACGGGCACTTGGCAAAGACTTTGCCGAGAGCCAAACAATACAACTCGGCAAAATAAAGTAGCTAACGGATAGCAGACGATGATGGTGGTTCCTGACACGTGGGACTAGGGGAACAGGCCGAGGGCCTTCTTTGCCGAGAGCCGCGCTCGGCAAAGAGAGCCAACAGGAGGCTGACACGTGTCAGCTCCTGACACGTGGAACTAGGGGAACAGGCCGAGGGCCTTCTTTGCTGAGATCCGCGCTCGGCAAAGAGAGCCAATAGGAGTCTGACACGTGTCAGCTCCTGACATGTGGGACCAGGGGAACTGGCTGAGGGCGTTCTTTGCCGAGAGCCACGCTCGACAAAGAGAGCCAATAGGATGCTGACACATGGCGAGGGAGTCCTGGATAAGGGGCTATCCGGATAGCCGGACTATATGCTTTGCCGGACTGTTGGACTATGAAGATACAAGATTGAAGACTTCATCCCGTGTCCAGATGGGACTCTCCTTGGCGTGGAAGGCAAGCTTGGCGATTTGGATGTAGCTCTCCTTCTCTGGAAACCAACTCTGTGTAACCCTAGCCCCCTCCGGTGTCTATATAAACCGGAGGGTTTAGTCCATAGGACACAACAACAATCATACCATAAGCTAGCTTCTGGGGTTTAGCCTCTTTGATCTCGTGGTAGATCAACTCTTGTAATACTCATATCATCAAGATCAATCAAGCAGGAAGTAGGGTATTACCTCCATCGAGAGGGCGCGAACCTGGGTAAACATCATGTTCCCAGCCTCTTGTTACCATTAGCCTTAGACGCACAGTTCGGGACCCCCTACCCGAGATCCACCGGTTTTGACACCGACATTGGTGCTTTCATTAAGAGTTCCTCTGTGTCGTCGCAGTAAGGCTTGATGGCCCGCCTCATTGTCAGGGACAACATCACCTCTGAAGGAGCACTGGCCCAAGGCCAAACCCTCCGTCTTGGCGGCTTCATCATGACCGCCCGATCGGCTGTCGCGCCGACAATGACCTCTCAGGTCATCAAAAACGTCCTCCACGTCAGTTCGGAACTCGCCGAACAGATGGATCCAATGGAGCTCTCTTACCTTAATGAGATCTTGGATCGCATCGCTGCCCTGGGCGTCTCTACGGACTATGACCAGATCGGGCTTAAACCCGACCAAAGGGAGATTTATTCTTCGCCGGTCACCCACGAGATTGCAGTAGTGGAGGAGCACCATACGAATTCTCCCTCTATTTTGAGGACAAAATGTGTCCAAATTTCTGAGCTCTCTGAGCCGGACACCCGCTCGCGGGAGGACACGACCCAAACCCCGAACTTAGGATCGGGCGACAGATCAAACAAATTGGGCAGCATCCCAAAGCCCGAGCTGTTAAGCTCGGGAACTTCCTTGCCCCTTGGTCTTGGATTGGGTCAGGATTCGGATTCAAAACCAATTACCCACCCAGATTTATTAAATATTCGACAAATCAGACAAGAGCCACAAGAGACAGTACATCATTACTGGGCCAGATTCCTCCTGGTGTTAAACAGGGTTAAGGACTGTTGCGAGGAAGACGCAATCTCCCTCTTCTGCAACAATTGCACGGACAAAGAGATCCTCAATGCTATAAGTCGCCGTGACATAGTATACTTCGCTGACTTAGCGGCCATAGTGTAGAAGTACTGCGCGATGGAAAGCGCCTGAAAAACCCAAACGAACTTCTCAGACAATCCGGCTCTCACTAAACCCTTTGTCCGATCTAAAAGCGAAAACTCGTAAGTTACTCGATTCAATTACCAAAAAACCAAAGCCTGATACAAGGCGCGGAACCGTATTGGAAGAATGGCTGAGTGGACCGTGCAAAATTCATAGCACACCGGATGCTACGCCAACTCACAGCCTTAGAGCATGTTGGATAATCCGATACATAGCAAAGAGCGGCGAGGATCTACTCTTAAACCATACAACAAAACAACAACCCGCCGGAAACAGCAATACAGTATTTACAGTCTTCGAGATAATAGGTGCAAGCGAGCTCAGCACAGCCTCGTCGAAGTTTTCCACGTGGCAACAATAAACCCATGGAATGACACGGCTATAACCTACAATGCCAGTGACAAACATCAGTTATGAACAGTCCGAGCACCAGCCGCTTTGGTCCTTAGTCCAATCGTGGATGGCTTCAGGTTCACTAAAGTACTCATGGACGGCGGAAGCGGGCTAAACCTCATCTACGAGGAAACCCTTAACAAGATGGAAATTGATAGGAGCCGCATTCAGCAAAGCAGCACAACCTTCAGGGGAATCATCCCTAGTCGGGAGGCGCGATGCGCGGGAAAAATCACACTAGATGTGGTATTCGGCACGCCAGAGAATTACAGGTCCGAGGAAATTACATTCCAAGTGGCCCAGTTCGGCAGCGGATACCACGCCCTCTTGGGGCGGGACACATTCATGAGTTTCCAGGCTATACCCCATTACGGGTACATGAAGCTCAAAATGACCGGGCCCAACGGAATTATCACTCTAGCTAGTGATCCGGACGTCGCACTCCACACCAAAAATAAAACCGCCGCCCTTGCCCTGGAAGCATTATCAGAAGCTCTTGCGGCCAAAGACCTAACAACGCTGCGAGTGACAGTGGACAGAGATGACGTGATACTCGACAAGCGACCTAAATCCACCTCCTTCAAACCAGCGGACGATATAGTCAAATTCCAGGTCCACCCAACGGACTCTACAAAGACGGCCTCCATTGGGACACAGTTGAACCCCACAATAGACGCCGCACTGCAAGATTTCCTGCGTGAGAATTGGGATATCTTCGCTTGGCATCCTTCAGACATGTCGGGCATCCCACGCAGGCTGGCCGAACATAACCCCAATATACTGAAAGGATACAAGCCAGTCAAGCAGACTCTTAGGCACTTCTCAGAGCCTAAGTGGCAAGCCATGGGAGAGGAGCTAGCCAAGCTACTCGAGGCCGGATTCATCAGAGACATCAAACATCCGGATTGGCTAGCAAACTTGGTAATGGTACCAAAGAAGGACAAATCCTGGCTCTTATGTGTCGATTTCAAGGACCTCAATAAAGCTTACCCTTAGGATCCCTTCCCCCTCCCCTGCATTGACCAATTCATCGACGCCACCGCAGGACACGACTCACTGTGCTTCCTCGACGCATACTCCATATGCCATCAGATCAAGATGGCAGAGTCTGACCAGGCCGCAACGGCCTTCATTACACCATACGGCCCCTTCTGTTTTAGCACCATGCCTTTCGGGCTGAAAAATGTCGGCGCAACCTATCGGCGTATGATTCAGACATGCCTGGAAAAACAGATCGGCAAGATAGTAGTGGCCTATGTAGACGACGTGGTCATCAAAACAGGACACATTGAAACTTTAATAGATGACATGAGGCTCATATTCAACAACCTCCGAACATACGAAATCAAGCTCAACCCGGAGAAATGTGTCTTCGGGGTACCCTCCGGGAAATTGCTCGGCTTAATCGTTTCCAATAGATAAATTGAAGAAAATCCGGCAAAAATCCGAGCTCTGTCACAGTTGGCTATCCCAATAGACCTCAAGCAGATCCAAAAACTAACTGGATGTGTGGCTACCTTAAGCCGCTTTATCTCCCTCTTAGGAGAAAAGGCACTACCTCTGTATTGCCTTCTTCGACGCACCGAACACTTCGAGTGAACGGATGCGGCCACGGCCAGACTGGAAGAAATCAAGGCACTCTTGGCCACAAACCCAGTCCTGACCGTGCCAAACATTCGCGAACCCATGCTATTATACATATCCGAAACAAACCAAGTTGTGAGCCCAGTGCTGGTCGTCGAACGACAGGAAGACTGACACAAGTTCCCGCTCCAAAAGCAGGTATATTACGTGTCCACTGTCCTCATCCATGCAAATCTCGGTACCCACACTACCAAAAGATAGCATACGCAGTCTTCATGGCATCCCAGAAACTACGACACTACTTTCAAGAGTGTTCGAACACGATGGCCTCTGAAGTACCACTCAATGACATAATATATAACCGCGACGCAACAGGCCGGATTGCTAAATGGGCTATTGAGCTCCTCCCGTTCGACATAACATACAAACCATGGCGGGCCATTAAGTCGCAAGTAGTGGCCGACTTCGTCGCCGAATGGACAGAAGCCGAACTCCCTAAAGAGTACGGCGCATACTCAAATTGGATCATGCATTTCGACGGCTCTAAAATGCTGGCCGGATTGGGAGAGGGTGTTGTCCTGACATCCCCAACCGGAGACACGATCCAATACGTACTCCAAATATTATACACAAACTCCAACAATGCAGCCGAATACAAGGCTCTGTTGCATGGTCTTCGGATGGCAGTCTCCTTGGGCATCCAACGCCTCGAAGTGCGAGGGGACTCGAACCTCGCAATATCTCAGGTAAATGGAGACTTTGATGCCAAGGACCTGAAAATGGCGGCCTATCACAATACCGTCCTCAAAATGTCAGCTCGGTTTGAGGGTCTCGAATTCCACCATGTGGTAAGAGAAAATAATCAAGCGTCCGATATCCTCACCCGCATCAGCGCTTAACGCGACCCCGTCCCACCCAATATCTTCTTAGAAAGGTTGTTCAAGCCGTCCGTGGTATGGGAGGGGGAGTCCAATACTATTAGTCCGGCTCCGAACACAACCCAAGTTTCTGAACCATCTGACGTAGTCGGAGGCTCTCTCACCGAAATAACACCTTCAGCCCACGAAATAATGGATGTCATCGCCCCGTGGACCGAGCCCTTCTTGGCCTACCTAAATAGGCAAGAGCTCCCCGAGGACCAAAATGAGGCACGTTGTATTGTGCAATGCTCAAAGTCCTACAAAGTTCATGAAGGAGAGCTCTACAACAAGAGCACCACCGGAGTGCTCCAATGATGCATCTCCAAAGAGGAAGGGCGGTAGCTCTTAGCCGAAATCCATTCCGGACTAGGCACGCACCATGTGGCAGCCCGAGCACTCGTAAGCAAGGCCTTTCGGACAGGTTTTTACTAGCCGACAGCCCGGGCAGACGCACAGGACCTTGTCCAACATTGCGTTGGTTGTCAACTATTTGCCAATCAGAGCCATATGCCCCCTACCACTCTCCAAACAATCCCCATAACTTGGCCCATCGTGGTCTGGGGGCTGGATATGGTGGGACCCCTTAAAGGAGGAAGCCATAAGAAAAATACTTATTGGTCATGGTGGACAAGTTCACCAGATGGATAGAAGCCAAACCAGTTAAAACGGCTGAATCCGGACCAGTGATAGACTTCATCTCTGTTGTTGTACACCATTATGGTGTCCCCTACAACATCAGCACTGACAATGTCACGAATTTTACAGCCGATGAGGTGAAAACCTGGTGCGGCAAAATGGGCATTAAGCTCAACTATGCCTCTGTCTATCACCCCCAAACAAACGGTCAAGTCGAACATGCAAATGGTCTTGTCATGAGCGGCATTAAACCCAGACTAGTGTGATCCTTGAAGGAATCAGACACACATTGGGTCGAGGAACTCGACTCCGTACTCTGGGGGCTGCGGACCACGCTGAATCGTACCATCGGATACACACCATTTTTTATGGTGTACGACGCAGAAGTAGTACTGCCCTGCGACATAATCCATGACTCACCTCGCATGCGCATGTATGAAGAGAAGGAAGCCGAGCTAGATCGGCAGGACAACTTGGATGCTTTGGAAGAAGAGTGTGATGTCGCTAAAGCCCGTTCCGCATTCTATCAGCAACAGGCTTGAAGGTATCAAAGCAGAGAAGTATGGGCCAAAACTTATAACATTGGCGAACTCGTTCTTTGCCTCCCCGAGAAGAAGGACAAGCTCAAACCCAAGTGGGAGGGTCCCTTCATCATTGATAAAGTTCTCACCGGAGGAGCGAACCATATGTGCAGTGCATCTGGTCATACTCCGGAGATTCTACGCCTAGTGCCGAACACAGTGTTCGTCTCTTTAACTTTGCCTCTTCAATTATGTTCTCTTTCTTCCTTTCTCGCCCTCTTTTTCCTTTTTAACATACAACCTTAAAACTGTACGGATGCCCTGATCACTCCGGCCGCACTATGCGTGTGCACCATACCCGGGGGCTTCCTATTCGGAAGCTAAATATAACTACTTTAATGCCTCCTTGTCAGCCACATATGCATCTTTCTTTCCATATGTGCCTTTTCTTCACCATTATATGCATCGATATGACTTAAGTTTTGGCCATGCTGGGTTGTCTAGCTCTTGTATTTATGCCCTACGTTCCCGTTAATTCGGCTAGGGCATAAGGGGAGCACCTCTGCGATTGTTACTATCGGTTGAGCCGGATGTTTACCTCGGACCGGGTCAAGCCGAAAGCTAGCATTCTTAAGGGACTATTCGGTCGATGAACAAAACATGTTCTCGTTCGTTACAACGAAAATACCCAGATGTTTTGTTTCTTGCGCTTCTGTTCGCAGTTTGGACATGCACATCGATGCATGCGCACCTAGAGAAAGGAACCCCTAACAGAACTATTCTCTTTGGAAGATGTTTCTTACTCTCCATGTAATATAACATAACTAGTTGGGTACTTGTCTGTTCAAGCACTTATGACCCCTACGCCTGGTTTCCACGCATACCCCGGTTTTTCATAACTGTGTGGGTATTCGGATACACCCCGGACTTTCGGATCCGGGGGATGAAGCAAAAAGCTCCGCCACGACAAATTATTTTCAATCCGGCTAGGGAGTACATATGCCCATTCAAATTACATAGTCATTTAGACTGGTCGTACTCTTTGTCTATACCATCCAACAGGCTGACTAGCGTACAATCCTGTTGGGAATACTTTGCAGCTAACGCTACTTGGTCATATACCAGACTAACAGGTATCTCTTGTCCATCTGACCCCATCAGTTCTACTTCGGCCATATGGTTCGGGTCAGCCTTGGCGTATCGCATCTTCACCATGGCCCAAGCTTCTCTCGCACCTTGCCGGCAAGCTGATATCTTCCATACTCGGAAGCGCCCCCGTGCTCCTTTGAGCATCTCTACAAGTTCGCTCATGCCTCCTGGCAGGGAAGTGGATGGCCAAAAGGCCTGGGAAATACCCTGCATCACCTGCCGAGCTTGTTCGTGTAGTTGGGAAAGCTCTTGCATCATATCGCCTTCGGATCCGGGCATCACCTCTCCAGGAGGGCCCGTCAACATACCTGCAGACACAACTCTGTTACTTTGCTTCCTGGCCGAACTCTTTAGCAGCTTGTTTGAAGCAGTTACTATAAATGCCACGTCGAAGCCTCCTGTTCTCCTTCACGGAGTCCGCAAGCTGAGCCAACTTTCAACTCGACACTCAGCCGGATATTAGCATCTCGGAGCTTATTTTTCTCCTGGATAGACTGCGTCAGCACGCGTTCGCCCGCCTTAAGCTGACTTCGCAGGTGCGGCTCATTATCTCCCACAGTCTTTGGATTTCCCCTGGAGCATCTGACGAATCTTTCGTCAGATTTATAAAACATGCCAAACTGGTAGAAGGAAATTATTACCAGAAGAGGCCTTGTTGGATTCTTCTTGTTCGGCAAGATTGGCCTTCATTTGGGCCTTACATTCCTCCATCTCTTGAGACAACTGGGCATTCTTCTCTACAAGAACCTGCACATTCAATGATCCTTAAATCAGCTGTGCCAACTGTTTCAAGTCTCAGGGGCTACTACTACACATACTTATTAAATTTTCTTACCCGTATATCCTTCACATACTGGTCCGTTGCTGTGGCAAGTCCATCTTGAGCAGCGCGGATATATGCTTGTCCGTAATTGAAGGCATTAAACGCCTCTTCAGAAAAAATACCACCGCGAAGTACGGCCCGTCGGCGCCGGTGATTCATGGCACTCTCCACCTCAGAATTTGTGGCGGAAAGCCTATCCGTATCCTCCACAGAAGGATAGTTCGATGCTATCCCCACATCAACCTCCACCCGTGAATCCGGTTCAGGAATCCGGCTGCTGGAGGCGTAGCCGGTAGGGTCCCCGAATATAGTCCGGTGTTTCCTGCCAGGACATAATTAAAACCGTCACGTCTCGCTAAAAGACAAAATAACCACGGGGCAAGTTTAATGAATACCTCTTCGCCTGCGTCTCGCTCCTAACCGCCTTATTTTTAAGCCTACCTTGTCTAGCGCCTCCTGATGAGAGGCCCCCGCGGATTCCACGCGGCGTCCCGACCCTCGTTTCTATAAACATACGACATGTAAGCATAAGGTATGGCAAAACGAAGGAATCCTTTCAGAAGGTTGGGACCCCTACATTACTTACATTTGACACGGGAAGCAGTCTGGGATATTCCACGATGATGGCCACTAAATAGCCGCCACTGCTTGCCTGGTAGAAAGTCCCGTTGACAAAATCCATGGATATGTCCGGATCTTCTTCAAGTCCTGTATCGAGAGCCCGGCCGGGATCCTCTGGCTGCGGAGAGGGGCTGTTGAAATCTTTCACGGCCTTCCTTAGTTCCTGTTTTCAAACTTCAAGGTAAATAATTGTGACAAGAAAGATAAGAATGGACAGAATCGAGTAAAGGATGAAAGCTTACCAAGCTTCGGGGGTTATACATGGAAAATCCATCCCGTGGTTTAATGCGGAGGAACTCCTCTTCTTCTCCTTTGTACAAATCGGATAGTATCCTCGCCAAAGATGTGGCGGAGTCCGGACCTTTGCGACCGCTGCGAGAGGCATCGTCTTCTCCATTGAAGTGCCACATGGGTTTTCTCCTGTATTGAAGTCGTTGCACTCCCCTTATTGTGCATATTGACATAACTTCGATTATTGTCAATCCTGATTTGTCTAGGGTTTTTATCCGTCTCATCAGATAGAGGACTTCTCTATTATCTTCCTCTTGGGGGCTCCGAGGGTGCCAGCTTTGGCGTTTCTTCAGCGGAGCATTGGAAAACTCAGGAAGGCCCATCCGGACTGGGTCCGGAAGAGGAATGTCATCGACATAAAACCACTCCGAGGGCCAGTATTCGAACGGCTTCTTTGGAGTACCGGACAGGTATCCGGTCTGGGCGATGCGCCATATTTCGGCTCCGCCCACTTGATATATAGATCCCTCCTGGTTGCGGGGTACGAGGCAAAATAACCTTTTCCATAGCTCGAAATGAGCTTCGCAGCCCAGGAACAGCTCGCAGAGGGCAACGTAGCCCGCGATGTGCAGTATGGAGGTGGGAGTAAGATTATGCAACTGGAGGCCGTAGAACTCCAGGAGCCCGTGGAGGAATGGGTGGATTGGAAACTCGATGCCTCTCAGTAAATATGGGACAAGGCATACCCGCTCCCCCCATGATGGGTTAGGGAATCTCTCTGCTTGCTCCCCGCCATTATAGGTGGCTAGTCCGGATCGGACGGGGACCATGTATGCTGGCGGAAGGAACCCTTTGGTCTGCAGCTATATTAGGCGGCTGTGAGGGATGGAACACTTTTCCCAATCCCCTGGTTTCGAGCTAGGGGAGCGACGGGCAGGGCTGCGGCGACCGGTCATGTTGGGATGGCCTCTTTTGGACGCGCTATGCGGAATGCTTGCTCGGGAGAAGGTGGAGTGATTTGGATCTGAGGATCCCCGTCTCCTCAAATAGACGGCTCGCCTACGGGATTAGGGTGGAAAATGTAAAAATGCCCCGGCCCCTCGTCTTCGCTCGACATGTGGAGGTGGCCATTATTGAATCACAGAAGCCAAGGAGTAAAACCTTACTGGGATGCCGGACACTGTTCGCTACGACGGGTGTGCCGGATTTGGAGAAGAACCCACCTTGCAAGGCCGAAGACAATCTGCGCGTCGGACTCATCGTCATTGAAGCCTGGTTCGGGGGCTACTGAGGGATTCCTGGATAAGGGGTTATTCGGACAGCTGGACTATATGCTTTGTCTTGACTGTTGGACTATGAAGATACAAGATTGAAGACTTCGTCCCATGTCTGGACGGGACTCTCCTTGGCGTGGAAGGCAAGCTTGGCGATTCATATGTAGATCTCCTTCTCGGTAAACCGACTCTATGTAACCCTAGCCGCCTCCGGTGTCTATATAAACCGGAGGGTTTAGTCCGTAGGACACAACAACAATCATACCATAGGCTAGCTTCTAGGGTTTAGCCTCTCTGATCTCGTGGTAGATAAACTCTTGTAATACTCATATCATCAAGATCAATCAAGCAGGAAGTAGGGTATTACGTCCATCGAGAGGGCCCGAACCTGGGTAAACATCGTGTCCCCAGCCTCCTGTTACCATTAGCCTTAGACGCACAGTTTGGGACCCCCTACCCGAGATCCGCTGGTTTTGATACCGACACGTGGGACCAGGGAAACAGGCCGAGGGCCTTCTTTGCCGAGAGCTATGCTCGGCAAAGAGATCCAATAAGAGGCTGACACGTGTCAGCTCCTGACACATGGGACCATGGGAATAGGCCGAGGGCCATCTTTGCCAAGAGCTATGCTCGGCAAAGAGAGCCAATAGGGGAGGGCCACATCACTTCTCCTAAAAGGTGTGCCCACACTTTGCCAATAGCTCCTCTCAGCAAACTCTATCTTTGCCGAGGGTGGCTCTCGGCAAACTGAGCCAATAGGGGAGTGCGACGTAGCTTCTCCTAAAAGCCATGCACATACTTTGCCGAGGGCCACTCTCGGCGAAGTCTATCTTTGCTGTGTGGTACTCTCGGCAAACTGAGCCAATAGGGGAGGGCCACGTCACTTCTCCTAAAAGCCATGAAAATACTTTGCCGAGGGCCACCGTCGGCAATTCTTTTGCCTTTACCGAGAGGCATCTCGGTAAATTTGTCCGGAGCACTACAAGTTATTACCCTTTACCGAGAGGCCTCTCGGTAAAAGTGCTAGGTTCTATTGGTTGGTACAGTTTTACCGAGCGGCCTCTCGATAAAGGGTGCATGCTGGTCCAGTTTCATAGTCTTTACCGAGAGGGGCCCTCGGTAATGTTCTGTCCAACAGCCTTTTTCGTTCTGTTTCTTTCTTGCAGTGAAACATATACAGCAGAAGCATATAGTTAATCACACATAAAACATGTCACATATAGGCATCATTGAACAAAACAAACAATGATTCTGAAAAACATTCCACATAAAAGCAATAGTGACTAAATGGTGAAATAGTAGTCAAGACACTCGACCAACACAAGTTTACAAGTCTCAAGATGCAAGAGTTCTCAAGCACATACAAGGAACAGTTTCCAACAAAACATAACATGAAGTTCACGCGATTTTGGAGATCGGAGTGATATCATCAACATTAGAAGGTGTCATTCCGTTTGTTGCCACAACTCCACCAACTTGAGGTGGAACTAGTGGAACATTGTTCGACCCTTGTGATGGGTTGAGTTGTGATGGATTGACCCAATAGTGAGATGAATGCATATGGTAATGCCCGAAAATGGTGATAGAAATAGTTTGAACAAAACTCACAATGTTCCACTCTGGCGTCGGTGGCATCTCTGGCACTGGTTGGCCTTGCATGGAATAAAAATTTGTCACCATATGTTGTGAAGACTTCACTAGATAATCTTGTGCCTTCAGCTTGGCCCGGTTTTCATATCGTTCTTTCTCGGTGTCAATCAGTCGAGGCTACCATATGACAATGCAAATGTAATGCATGTTGAAATGCAAATATGCAGGACCATGAAGGATCAATGAAGAAGCACTGACCTGAATATCCTCAATAATGCTCACGGAATGTGGTACGTGACGCTCTATGGTAGGAGTAGAGCTAGTACTCATAGCATGGAGCGTGTTGACTCTTGGAAGGGAGGAGGTTATGACAGAATCAAGGTGAACCGTCATCCGGCCATTCGGTCTACCCCTGCCGCGGCAATGGCCACAAGAGGGTCAAACGGTAGCACGTGCGGATCAGCGTCAGTCCTGTACGTCTCTCTAATTTTTTTGTGTACTTCTCTCCATCTTACTGGGCTTTAGAGCTTATCCAGTCCATCTCCGGGTGGACAGGGTCCTTGTCCTTGTCATCTTTGGTACGTTTGATGGTCCATGCCTCGAGTAAGTGATATCCTTGCAAGTGTCTTCTTTCTGCAAAAGAAAGTGATACAAACAATCAAGGGAATGCTCACAAATGAAAGAGAACATGATGAAAAGAAAAGGATGTGGTTGCCTACATGTTTTGAGACGACAGCTGGGATGGTGAGGTTGCCTTGACGGTGCCCTGGACAACCCATCAACTTACGCCGTTCATATATTGCTTTTGTTCATCCTGCCACCCTGGATCTGTCCACCATTCGACAATCTTCTCCCAGCACGGATGTTTGTCAGCGCACCACCGAGGAATCACTTGTAAATTAAACAAATACATCTTAGTAAGGATTCTAATTTTGCGGTAATGTAGGGAATAGCAAGCATCCATCGTCACTTGCCTTGAAGTAATTGTCCCGTGAAAGATGCTTCCCTCGAGCCTCCTGTTTGGTAATCTTCTGGTTGAGATAGTCCGCGTGATACTTGACCACTAACCAGACGCGCTCCTCATAGTGCATGTCGTGGACTAGTTTCTTGGTAATATTCTCAAGCACCACATTTGCACGATCCTTCTGACCCTCAACGCATGTATAGAAATCCTACAAACATGCATACATGTGACAAGGGTTAAATCATGACTGTGGCAAATTTAAATCATGACCGCTCGGTTGCGAGCCGCTCACCTTGTGGTGCTCTGTCACCCGCGAGGGTCCATCCCCACCCTCAGAAACCTGACGAACAACCATCCTCCTTTCAGTGGTGGCGTCCTCCACCACCTCCTCCTCCTCATCCTCCACCACCTCCTTCGCAAAATCCTCCTCGTGCTCCTCCTCACTCGCCTCATCCCCATCCTCTGTTTCCTCCTCCTGAGCACGGCGAAGCACTGCATCAGACGGTCCAGGAGGAGAAAGAGGTACTCTACTCCAGGATGCTTTACGTACTCATCACCCGCCTCCTCCTCCTGCCTCACCTACTCCCCCTCCTCGTCCCCCTACTCCCCCTCCTACTCCCCCTTCTCACCCCCTACTCCCCCTCCTCGCCCCCCTACTCCCCCACCTACTCCCCCTCCTAGTCCGCCTCCACCTCGTCCGCCTCCTAGTCCTTCCCCGCATGGTACTCGACCTTGTTTCACACGTTTTTTCGGACGGGTGTCTAGACCCGCCAATCCTTTAGCCTTCTTGGCAGTTGTGGAAACAGATGAAGGAGTGGCCACCACTTTCACCGGTCGAGCAAGTTGATCCTGTACAGATCAATCACTTTTTTCAAATTTCCTTTGGATTATTGTTGCAACCTGTCATGTTTCAATCACCTGATATGAAGAAGAACAAACCAGTTAGTACAGATGATACAACTTGATGTAAATACAATAATTATATCACATATAAAGAATAAATGGAATTTTCACAAAAATACATATAGTTTTTACACACGCAAATACATAGAGTTGTTGCACATACCAATACATAGAGTTGTTGCACACACGAATACATAGAGTTGTTACACACACGAGTACAAAGAGTTGTGACACACATACATAGAGTTCTGACACGATTACATGGAGTTGTTAGAAATAAGGGTCAATATTAGGTGCAACATTTGGATCAGGGCTTTCATCATTGCTATCACGCCCGTTCATACATTCATCCTTGAAGTCTTCAGGGGGGCCCTCATCCTCATATAGCCCCATGTGCCATCGTATAAGTAATGCCAAATCTCGATGGTCAGAAACATCCTCGTATTTGTCCTCTGCATTATCTACTTCCATGTCATCCATGGCCTCATGTTCCATATCATCATGTTTGTGATGCACGCCATCATCTTCCTCTGAATCATCTTCGTCTTCATGAGTGTCTGCTTCTTGAAAGAACTCTCCCTCATATGTGTTAGGGTTTATATGGTAATCATCCTTGTTTGGGGTAGGTACCTTGATACGCGGGGGTACCTTGTACATGACATCCCAGTTCAAGAGATCAATATATTCCGTAGATGTGCATGCATATGGGAGAAAAAACACTTGTGTAGCCTGTTGAGCCATAATATAGACATCATTTCCTGCATATTTCGATGCTCGTTCAACTTCGGCCAAGCCAATACTAGGGGTTCGTCTCACTTTCTCAGGATTGAGCCAGCTGCATCTGAATACGATGGGTTTCACTCCTTGTAAACCACAACACTGTAACTAATAAATTTCTTCGATGGTTCCAGAGTAGTGACGTCCATCTGTCCCTAGACAATAGACCGCACTATTTATTGACCTTCGATTGGGCCTCTCACGTCCATCTGTCCCATTCATGTTGTAAGCCTTAAATGACTTGGCCTCGTATTCAAAACCTTTGGCTACTTCTCTCACTTTGGTGTCCATATCAACCTCCTAATATGCCTACAAGATTAACATGAGACTGTCTGGTTCATTAGTGGAAGCATTACCGGCAAGTAAGATCAACTTGAAGTAACATAAAGTTAGAATAGTTACTTTTCTTGAGAACCAAGAAATGAAACCGCCATCCGCATTGGTATCTTCAAGATGGTTTGCTGATTCTTTGTCGCTAGGGGGTCGTGGTAGCTTCCAGAATTCGTTCTGGAATTCCCTAGCAATGGGAAGAAATTGAGTTAGAACTCAAGACTAGTGAGTAGTTGTCAATAAAGGTGTTGTACACTTACTTTATGTACGGTTGCACTTCTTCCATGTTGGTCAAGACACAGATCATAATAGTCGGCCACTCAGTAGGTGAAAAGTTCTTAGGCTTTGGTCCACTTGCTTTGCCACCTTGGCCTTCGAAGAGGCTAAGGTCGGAAGCATTACTGGTGGGTTCTTCATTTTAACGAGGAACTGGATTTAACCTTGTCTGAATACTATCATGATAGTACTTTGTCGTGGTCATGGCCACCTCCTTGTTCAGGTATGCCTCGGCTATGGAGGCTTCAATGCGGGCTTTATTCTTACATTTCCCATGAAGATGCTTGAACTCCCGTTCAGGTGCATACTGCAATTGGAACTGCACAGGTCCTCCCATTCTAGGCTCATACGCGATATGTAAGATCATATGTTGCATCGGATTAAAGAAACCTGGCGGAAATATCGTCTCTAACTTGCATAGCAACTCCTGTGCTTATTCCTCCAACTTTGCAACCACTTCATAATCTAGTTCTTTGGCACAAAGCTGACGGAAGAAGTAGCTCAACTCCGCCAGCACTCGCCAAATATCCTCTCTGACATACCCTCGAATCATCTCAGGCATTATCCGCTCAAGCCATACATGGTAGTCATGATTCTTGAGGCCTCCTATTCGCTTTGTAGCCATATTCACTCCCCTCATGATATTAGCTGCATATCTATCAGGGAAGTACAAGTTGTTCACATTCCATTGGAGAATTTCCTTCCTTTGGGGCATTGAAGGGGTGAAAGGGGCTGGTGGGTTCTTCCAAGAATTACCTTTTGCATGAGGCACCAAATTTAATTTTGGCCTATTGCATAGCTTGGCTTGATCGATCCTAGTCTGAATGTTATCCTTTGACTTCTCGGTGTCGAGGAGCATGCCGAGTAAGGCCTCCGCAATATTCTTTTCAGTGTGCGTTACATTAATGTTGTGTGGAAGTAGAAGATCTTTAAAGTAAGGGAGTCTCCATAAGTTAGGAATATGAGTCCACTGGTGTGTCTCTCCATATCCCACAAAACCTTTCCCATCAAGCTTTTCCTTGAGAGCATCTAACTCATCCTTAAGCTGGGCACCGGTCATGTTAGGTGGTGGCGGGTCATCAACAATAACACCTTTTTGGAAGTGCATAGTGTCTTGTCTGTATGGGTGATCGAGACGAAGGAGCTGCTGATGTTGGTAAAAGAATCCATACTTGTGACCCTTAGCCAGCCAAATGAAAGTCACACGTTGTCGACACACTAGGCAAGGCCACTTCCCCTTTACACACCAACCACAAAATAACGCACGTGCTCGTAGGTCATGTAGCGATGTCTGGTACCAGATATGCATATTGAAGTGCTTCTTTGAAACGACATCATATCTCCGGACCCCATTGTTCCAAGCAATAAGTAGGTCGTCCACCAGTGGCTCCATATATGCACTCATATGCTTCCTGGGATAGTTGGGACCTGGAATTATTAACATCAGGAACATGTGATGTCATTGCATGCAAATGCCAGGGGCAGATTTAGGAGGATGACATATACTGGCCAATAACTGTATATAGCAGCCATCAAACCATATGGATTGAACCTGTCGGTTGTTATCCCAATAGCTACACTCTTCCAGTCATCTGTTTTCTTATGAATTTCAACAAATTTCTTCCATGCTTCACCATCCCGTGGATGTTGCATCTTTTTTGTATTGTACGTCTTCCCTTCGGCGGCCCATGGACTATGAAGATAGAAGACTTCAGCTGGACTACTGGACTATGAAGATACAAGATATAAGACTTTGTCCGGTGGCCGGGTGGGACTCTCCTTTACGTGGAAGGCAAGCTTTGCGATTCGGATATGTAGATTACCTTCTCTGTAACCGACCTAATGTAACCCTAACCCCCTCCGGTGTCTATATAAACCGGAGGGTTTAGTCCGTCGAACAAGAACAATCATAATCATAGGCTAGCTCCTAGGGTTAGCATCTACGATCTCGTGGTAGATCAACTCTTGTAATACTCATACCATCAAGATCAGCAGGAAGTAGGGTATTACCTCCATAGAGAGGGCCCAAACCTGGGTAAACATTGTGTCCCCCGCCTTCTATTACCATTAGCCTTAGACGCACAGTTCGGGACCCCCTACCCGAGATCCACCGGTTTTGACACAGACATTGGTGCTTTCATTGAGAGTTCCACTTCACGTCGAAGATAAGGTTGATGGCTCGCCTTGTTATCAAGGACAACATCATCCCCGGGAGAGCCTTGGTCCGAGGCCAAACCCTCCGGCTGGGCGGTTTCATCATGACAGGCCGCTTCGCCGTTGAGCCCACGATGACCTCTCGGGTCATCGAGAATCGCCTCCGCGTCAGCTCGGAACACGACGAGCAGATGGATCCGACGGAGCTATTGTCTTTGAACGAGCTCTTAGATCGCACCGCCGCCCTGGGAGTCGCTACAGACTACGACCAGATTGGGCTTAAACCCGATCGGAGGGAGATTAATTCTCCACCAGTCACCCATCAGATAGCGGTGTTCGAGGAGCAACATGAGAACTCTCCTCCCATACTAAGGATGGACTATGTCTGGATTACCGAGCTCACTGAGCCGGATACCCGTTCACGGGAAGACGCACCCCATGTCCCGGACCTAGAACCGGACTGTGGGACCGAAAAATTGGGTAACATCCCCGAAGCCGAATTGTTAAATTTGGAAGCTCTTCAAGCTCTGGTTGCCAGACCGGGTCAGGATTCGGATTTAATTCCACCCACCCACCCAGATACAAGTGATCTTTCCCATATAAGACAACAATCCCAAGAGACGGTACATCACTTTTGGGCCAGATTCCTCCTTGTAATGAACAAGGTTAAATATTGTCGCAAGGAAGACGCAATCTCGTTCTTTTGAATAAATTGCACGAATTAGGGAATCCTTAACGTCATAAAACACTGTCGCATATCACACTTCGCTGACTTGGCGGCCATTGTACAGAAGTACTGCAAATTGGAAAGCGCCTGGAAAACCCAGGCAGCCTTTTGGGACCCACTAGCTCTCACTAGATCCCTCGTCCGGACAAAAAGGGTGTGCCTTCATAGGTCCCCCGATCCAATCATGAAGAAGCCGAAGCCCACTAAAGGGCGCGGAACCGTATTGGAGGGATGGCTCAATAGGCCATGCAAAATTCACACCACACCAGATACCGTACCAGCACACACCCTTAGAGCATGTTGGATACTTCGTCAGGTGGCCAAGAGCAGCGAGGATCTCCTCAATAATAATCCCGCAGAGCATCATCCCGTAGAAAACAACAATACAGTGTTGACAGTCTTTGAGACTTTTGCCTCGAATAGCATGCGTAAGCAAACACTCCGCAGCCTCGCTGAAGTTTGCCAAATTGTAGCAGTAAACCCTTGGAATGACACGGCCATAACTTTAAATGCCAGTGACGAACCGCAATTCAGAACAGTCAGGGCACCAGCCGCTTTGGTCCTTAGTCCAATCGTGGACGGCTTGTGGCTTACCAAAGTTCTCATGGACGGCGGCAGCGGATTAAACCTCCACTAGAAAAAAAAGACACATCCGTGACATTTTGGGCCGAACGATACTTTTTTCTGTCATACATATGACAAAACCCAATATCATCATAGATGTGGTGGGCTCCTACTTCTATGTCAAAAAATCATGACAGAAAATGGGCTTTTCGTCCTGGGCGGGACAGAGACGCAGCTGCTGTTGGGGAACGTTGCAGAAAATAAAATTTGTCCTACGGTTTCACCAAGATCCATCTATGAGTTCATCTAAGCAACGAGTGAAAGGGGAGATGCATCTACATACCACTTTGTTGATCGCGAGCGGAAGCGTTCAAAAGAACGGGGTTGAAGTAGTCGTTCTTGTCATGATCCTCTCACCGGAGATCCTAGTGCCGAACGGATGGCACCTCCACGTTCAACACATGTACGGTCAGCGTGATGTCTCATCCGTCTTGATCAAGCAAGGGGAAGGAGAGGTTGATGATGATCCAGCAGCACGACGGCGTGGTGGTGGATGCAGCAGAACTCCGGCAAGGCTTCGCCAAGCTGCTGCGGGAGGAGGACGAGGTGTAGCAGGGGGAGGGAGGCGCCAAGACTTGGGTGCGGCTGCCCTCCTTTATATAGGCCCCCAGGGGGGGCGCTGGCCCTGGTAGATTCAATCTCCCAAGGGGGCGGCGGCCAGGGGGGTGGAGTGCCCCCCAAGGCAAGTGGTGCGCCCCCCCACCTAGGGTTTCCAACCCTAGGCGTAGGGGGGCCCAAGGGGGGGCGCACCAGCCCACTAGCGGCTGGTTCCCCTCCCACTTCAGCCCACGGGGTCCTCCGGGATAGGTGGACCAACCCGGGGACCCTTCCGGTGGTCCCGGTACAATACCGGGTGACCCCGAAACTTTCCCGATGGCCGAAATAGCACTTCCTATATAGTTTTCTTTACCTCCGGACCATTCTGGAACTCCTCGTGACGTCCGAGATCTCATCCGGGACTCCGAACAATATTCGGTTTGCTGCATACTCATATTCATACAACCCTAGCGTCACCGAACCTTAAGTGTGTAGACCCTACGGGTTCGGGAGACATGCAGACATGACCGAGACGGTTCTCCGGTCAATAACCAATAGCGGGATCTGGATACCCATGTTGGCTCCGACATACTCCTCGATGATCTCATCGGATGAACCACGATGTTGAGGGTTCAAGCAACCCCGTATACTATTCCCTTTGTCAGACGGTATGTTACTTGCCCGAGACTCGATCGTCGGTATCCCAATACCTCGTTCAGTCTCGTTACCGGCAAGTCACTTTACTCGTACCGTAATGCATGATCCCGTGACCAGACACTTGGTCACTTTGAGCTCATTATGATGATGCACTACCGAGTGGGCCAAGTGATACCTCTCCGTAACACGGAGTGACAAATCCCAGTCTCGATCCGTGTCAACCCAAAAGACACTTTCGGAGATACCTGTAGTGCACCTTTATAGTCACCCAGTTACGTTGTGACGTTTGGTACACCCAAAGCACTCCTACGATATCTGGGAGTTACACGATCTCATGGTCTAAGGAAGAGATAGTTGACATTGGAAAAGCTCTAGCAAAACGAACTACACGATCTTGTGCTATGCTTAGGAATGGGTCTTGTCCATCACATCATTCTCCTAATGATGTGATCCCGTTGTCAACGACATCTAATGTCCATAGTCAGGAAACCATGACTATCTGTTGACCAACGAGCTAGTCAACTAGAGGCTTACTAGGGACATATTGTGGTCTATGTATTCACACGTGTATTATGATTTCCGGATAATACAATTATAGCATGAATAAAAGACAATTATCATGAACAAGGAAATATAATAATAATCCTTTTATTATTGCCTCTAGGGCATATTTCCAATAGTCTCCCACTTGCACTAGAGTCAATAATCTAGTTACATTGTGATGAATCGAACACCCATAGAGTTTTGGTGTTGATCATATTTTGCTCGCGAGAGAGGTTTAGTCAACGGATCTGCGACATTCTGATCCGTATGTACTTTGCAAATATCTATGTCTCCATCTTGAACATTTTAACGGATGGAGTTGAAGCGACGCTTGATGTGCCTGGTCTTCTTGTGAAACCTGGGCTCCTTGGCAAGGGCAATAGCTCCAGTGTTGTCACAGAAGAGTTTGATCAGCCCCGACGCATTGGGTATGACTCCTAGGTCGGTGATGAACTCCTTCAGCCAAATTGCTTCATGTGCTGCCTCCGAGGCTGCCATGTACTCCGCTTCACATGTAGATCCCGCCACGACGTTCTGCTTGCAGCTGCACCAGCTTACTGCTCCACCATTCAACATATACATGTATCCGGTTTGTGACTAAGAGTCATCCAGATCTGTGTCGAAGCTAGCGTCGACGTAACCCTTTACGACGAGCTCTTCGTCACCTCCATAAACGAGAAACATGTCCTTTGTCCTTTTCAGGTACTTCAGGATATTCTTGACCGCTGTCCAGTGTTCCTTGCCGGGATTACTTTGGTACCTTCCTACCAAACTTACAGCAAGGTTTACATCAGGTCTGGTACACAGCATGGCATACATAATAGATCCTATGGCTGAGGCATAGGGGATGACGCTCATCTCTTCTTTATCTTTTGCCGTGGATGGGCATTGAGCCGAGCTCAATCTCACACCTTGCAGTACAGGAAAGAACCCTTTCTTGGACTGATCCATTTTGAACTTCTTCAAAATCTTATCAAGGTATGTGCTTTGTGAAAGACCTATGAGGCGTCTTGATCTATCCCTATAGATCTTGATGCCTAATATGTAAGCAGCTTCTCCAAGGTCCTTCATTGAAAAACAATTATTCAAGTAGGCCTTAATGATGTCCAAGAATTCTATATCATTTCCCATCAAAAGTATGTCATCTACATATAATATGAGAAATGCTATAGAGCTCCCACTCACTTTCTTGTAAACGCAGGCTTCTCCATAAGTCTGCATAAACCCAAACACTTTGATCATCTCATCAAAGCGAATGTTCCAACTCCGAGATGCTTGCACCAGCCCATAAATGGATCGCTGGAGCTTGCATACTTTGTCAGCATTCTTAGGATCGACAAAACCCTCCGGCTGCATCATATACAGTTCTTCCTGAAGATGCCCATTAAGGAATGCCGTTTTGACGTCCATCTGCCATATCTCATAATCATAGTATGCGGCAATTGCTAACATGATTCGGACGGACTTAAGCTTCGCTACTGGAGATAAAGTCTCATCGTAGTCAATCCCTTGAACTTGCCGATAACCCTTAGCGACAAGTCGAGCTTTATAGATGGTTACATTACCATCCACGTCTGTCTTCTTCTTAAAGATCCATTTGTTTTCTATCGCTCGCCGATCATCGGGCAAGTCAGTCAAAGTCCATACTTTGTTTTCATACATGGATTCTATCTCGGGTTGCATGGCTTCAAGCCATTTGTTGGAATTTGGGCCCGCCATCACTTCTTCATAGTTCGAAGGTTCACCGTTGTCTAACAACATGATTTCCAGGACAGGGTTGCCATACCACTTTGGTGTGGAACGTGTCCTTGTGGACCTACGAAGTTCAGTAGCAACTTGATCAGAAGTACCTTGATCATCATCATTAATTTCCTCTCCAGTCGGTGTAGGCACCACAGGAACATTTTCCTGAGCTGCACTACTTTCCGGTTCAAGAGGTAGTACTTCATCGAGTTCTACTTTCGTCCCACTTACTCCTTTCGAGAGAAACTCTTTTTCCAGAAAGGATCCGTTCTTGGCAAAAAAGATCTTGCCCTCGGATCTTAAGTAGAAGGTATACCCAATGGTTTCCTTAGGGTATCCTATGAAGACGCATTTTTCCGACTTGGGTTCGAGCTTTTCAGGTTGAAGTTTCTTGACATAAGCATCGCATCCCCAAACTTTTAGAAACAATAGCTTAGGTTTCTTCCCAAACCATAATTCATATGGTGTCGTCTCAATAGATTTAGACGGTGCCCTATTTAAAGTGAATGTAGCTGTCTCTAGAGCGTATCCCCAAAATGATAGCGGTAAATCGGTAAGAGACATCATAGATCGCACCATATCCAATAGAGTGCGATTACGATGTTCGGACACACCGTTACGCTGAGGTGTTCCAGGCGGCATGAGTTGTGAAACGATTCCACATTTTCTTAAGTGTGTACCAAATTCGTGACTTAAATATTCTCCTCCACGATCCGATCGTAAGAATTTTATCTTTCGGTCACGTTGATTCACTACTTCATTCTGAAATTCCATGAACTTTTCAAAGGTCTCAGACTTGTGTTTCATCAAGTAGACATACCCATATCTACTCAAGTCATCAGTGAGAGTCAGAACATAACGATATCCTCCGCGAGCCTCAACGCTCATTGGACCGCACACATCGGTATGTATGATTTCCAACAAGTTGGTTGCTCGCTCCATTGTTCCGGAGAACGGAGTCTTGGTAATTTTTCCCATGAGGCATGGTTTGCATGTGTCAAATGATTCATAATCGAGAGACTCTAAAAGTCCATCAGCATGGAGCTTCTTCATGCGCTTGACACCAATGTGACCAAGGCGGCAGTGCCACAAGTTTGTGGGACTATCGTTATCAACTTTACATCTTTTGGTATTCACGCTATGAATATGTGTAACATTACGTTCGAGATTCATTAAGAATAAACCATTGACCATCGGGGCATGACCATAAAACATATCTCTCATAAAAATAGAACAACCATTATTCTCGGATTTAAATGAGTAGCCATCTCGTATGAAATGAGATCCAGATACACTGTTCATGCTCAAACTTGGCACTAAATAACAATTATTGAGGTTTAAAACTAATCCCGTAGGTAAATGTAGAGGTAGCGTGCCGACGGCGATCACATCGACCTTGGAACCATTCCCGACGCGCATCGTCACCTCGTCCTTCACCAGTCTCCGCTTGTTCCGCAGCTCCTGCTGTGAGTTACAAATATGAGCAACGGCACCGGTATCAAATACCCAGGAGTTTCTACGAGTACTGGTAAGGTACACATCAATTACATGTATATCAAATATACCTTTAGTGTTGCTGGCCTTCTTGTCCGCTAAGTATTTGGGGCAGTTCCGCTTCCAGTGACCCATCCCCTTGCAATAAAAGCACTCAGTCTCAAGCTTGGGTCCATTCTTTGACTTCTTCCCGACAACTGGCTTACCGGGCGCGGCAACATCTTTGCCGTCCTTCTTGAAGTTCTTCTTACCCTTGCCCTTCTTGAACTTAGTGGTCTTATTGACCATCAACACTTGATGTTCTTTCTTGATTTCTATGAGGATGATCCTCAGGTTCCGGACCCAGTCCGAATAGTTGATGCCATCATCTTTCAGCTTGGTTTTCTCTAGGAACGCGTTGAAGTTCATGTTGACATGAGCGTTGGCCATTTGATCTACAAGACATATTTTGCAAAAGTTTTAGACTAAGTTCATGATAATTAAGTTCATCTAATCAAATTATTTAATGAACTCCCACTCAGATTAGACATACCTCTAGTCATCTAAGTGTTACACGATCCGAGTCGACTAGGCCGTGTCCGATCATCACGTGAGACGGACTAGTCATCATCGGTGAACATCTCCATGTTGATCGTATCTTCCATACGACTCATGTTCGACCTTTCGATCTCTGTGTTCCGAGGCCATGTCTGTACATGCTAGGCTCGTCAAGTTAACCCTAAGTGTTCTACATGTGTAAATCTGTCTTACACCCGTTGTATGTGAACGTCAGGATCTATCACACCCGATCATCACGTGGTGCTTCGAAACGACAAACTTTAGCAACGGTGCACAGTTAGGGGGAACACTTTCTTGAAATTATTATAAGGGATCATCTTATTTACTACCGCCGTTCTAAGTAACCAAGATGCATAAAACATAATAAGCATCACATGCAATTATATAGTAGTGACATGATATGGCTAGTATCATATAGCTCCTTCGATCTCCATCTTCGGGGCTCCATGTTCATCTTCGTCACCGGCATGACACCATGATATCCATCATCATGATCTCCATCATTGTGTCTTCATGAAGTTTTCACGCCAACGACTACTTCTACTTCTATGGCTAACGCGTTTAGCAATAAAGTAAGTAATTTACATGGCGTTCTTCAATGACACGCAGGTCATACAAAAAAAATAAAGACAACTCCTATGGCTCCTGCCGGTTGTCATACTCATCGACATGCAAGTCGTGATTCCTATTACAAGAACATGATCTCATACATCACAATATATCATTAATCATTCGTCACAACTTCTTGCCATATCACATCACATGACAATTGCTGCAAAAACAAGTTAGACGTCCTCTAATTGTTGTTGCATCTTTTACGTGGCTGCAATTGGGTTCTAGCAAGAACATTTTCTTACCTGCGAATAACCACAACCTGATTTTGTCAGCTTCTATTTACCCTTCATAAGGACCCTTTTCATCTAATCCGCTCCAACTAAAGTAGGAGAGACAGACACCCGCTAGCCACCTTATGCAACTAGTGCATGTCAGTCGGTGGAACCTGTCTCACGTAAGCGTATGTGTAAGGTTGGTTCGGGCCGCTTCATCCCACAATACCACTGAAGCAATAAAAGACTAGTAGTGGCAAGCAAGTTGACAAGATCTACGCCCACAACAAATTTGTGTTCTACTCTTGCAATAGAGAACTACGCATAGACCTAGCTCATGATGCCACTGTTGGGGAACGTTGCTGAAAATAAAAAATTTCCTACGGTTTCACCAAGATCCATCTATGAGTTCATCTAAGCAACGAGTGAAAGGGGAGATGCATCTAAATACCACTTTGTAGATCACGAGCGGAAGCGTTCAAAAGAACGGGGTTGAAGTAGTCGTTCTCGTCATGATCCTATCACCGGAGATCCTAGCGCCGAACGGACGGCACCTCCGCGTTCAACACACGTACGGTCAGCATGACGTCTCCTCCGTCTTGATCCAGCAAGGGGAAGTAGAGGTTGATGATGATCCAGCAGCACGACGGCATGGTGGTGGATGCAGCAGAACTCCGGCAGGGCTTCGCCAAGCTACTGCGGGAGGAGGACGAGGTGTAGCAGGGGGAGGGAGGCGCCAAGACTTGGGTGCAGCTGCCCTCCTTTATATAGGCCCCTGGGGGGGGGGCGCCGGCCCTGGTAGATTCAATCTCCCAAGGGGGCGGCGGCCAGGTGGGGTGGAGTGCCCCCCAAGGCAAGTAGTGCGCCCCCCACCTAGGGTTTCCAACCCTAGGCGCAGGGGGGCCCAAGGTGGGGCGCACCAGCCCACTAGCGGCTGGTTCCCCTCCCACTTCAGCCCACGGGGCCCTCCGGGATAGGTGGCCCCACCCGGTGGACCCCCGGGACCCTTCCGGTGGTCCCGGTACAATACCTGGTGACCCCGAAACTTTCCCGATGGCCGAAACAACACTTCCTATATAGTTTTCTTTACCTCCGGACCATTCCGGAACTCCTCGTGACGTCCGAGCTCTCATCCGGGACTCCTAACAACATTCGGTTTGCTGCATACTCATATTCATACAACCCTAGCATCACCAAACCTTAAGTGTGTAGACCCTACGGGTTTGGGAGACATGCAGACATGACCGAGATGGTTCTCCGGTCAATAACCAACAGCGGGATCTGGATACCCATGTTGGCTCCCACATACTCCTCGATGATCTCATCAGATGAACCACGATGTCGAGGGTTCAAGCAACCCCGTATACTATTCCCTTTGTCAGACGGTATGTTACTTGCCCGAGACTCGATCGTCGGTATCCCAATACCTCGTTCAGTCTCGTTACCGGCAAGTCACTTTACTTGTACTGTAATGCAGGATCCCGTGACCAGACACTTGGTCACTTTGAGCTCATTATGATGATGCACTTCTGAGTGGGCCCAGTGATACCTCTCCGTAACACAGAGTGACAAATCCCAGCCTCGATCCGTGTCAACCCAAAAGACACTTTCGGAGATACCTGTAGTGCACCTTTATAGTCACCCAGTTACGTTGTGACATTTGGTACACCCAAAGCACTCCTACGGTATCCGGGAGTTACACGATCTCATGGTCTAAGGAAGAGATACTTGACATTGGAAAAGCTCTAGCCAAACGAACTACACGATCTTGTGTTATGCTTAGGAATGCGTCTTGTCCATCACATCATTCTACTAATGATGTGATCCCATTGTCAACGACATCTAACGTCCATAGTCAGGAAACCATGACTATCTGTTGACCAACGAGCTAGTCAACTAGAGGCTTACTAGGGACGTATTGTGGTCTATGTATTCACACGTGTATTACGATTTCCGGATAATACAATTATAGCATGAATAAAAGACAATTATCATGAACAAGGAAATATAATAATAATCCTTTTATTATTGCCTCTAGGGCATATTTCCAACAGCTGAATGACATTCTTTGGGCCGTCCATGACGGAAAAAACCGTGGTAGAAGCGAGGGCGAGGAAAATTTTGGTGAGTTCCGGGTTACGGTGGGTGGTCAGGGGCCGAGCGATGCGTGTTTATCTCGTAGACGCACGCGTGTGTGTGTGAGGCGTTGGATCTAACTAAACCCGAGCGAGGCGTTGGGCTCTAACTGAACCCGAGCGATTGCACTACAGGCTATGCATTACTGAACCCAAGCGATCGATCGATGGCTGTTAACTGAACCTGATCGAGCGATTCCTTCGCTACTGCTGCTAACTGAAGCCGATCGATGCTGCCTCTCTGGATGAACAGTGAGTGTTGCAGGGGGGGGGGTTGGATGAACAGTGAGCGATGGGAGTGGATGAACAGGAACCGTGGCGTTGCCTCTGGATGAACAGGACCCCGATCGATCAAGCCGGTTGGGGATGGATGAACAGGACCCCATGGAGGGCTGGATGAACAGGACGACCCCGTGGAGGGCTGGATGAACAGGACGACCCCATGGAGGGCTGGATGAACAGTAGATGGTGGAGGGGTGGATGTATATTAGCCCGTGGAGGGGTGGTTGAACAGGAGCCGATGGAGTAGCACGCGGTGGAGGCTGGATGAACAGGAGCCCATGGATGAACAATCGCAGGTGGAGGATGGAGGAGGTCGGTGGTGGATGAACAGTAGCCCATGGAGGCTGGAGGAGGTCGACGGTGGAGATGAACAGTATCCCTTGGAGTCCCATTTTGCGGTAGGCCACACCCCTCCCGATGAACAGGACCCCCGTTTCGACCGTAGCGCTCCAACACAAGTCCGTTTCATCCGTTTTGCGGTACGCCACACCCCTCCAGATCAACAGGACCCCCGTTTCAACCGTAGGATATCCGTTTCCTCCGTTTTGCGGTACGCCAGACCCCTCGCGATGAACAGGATCCCGTTTTGAATGTGCCCGCTCGAACACAAGGCCATTTCCTCCATTCTGCAGTACGCCAGACCTCGTTTCCATCGCCTATTCCATCCAAGCCCTCCCGATGAACACGACGAAGCATTCCATTCCGACCCAGCCGGTTGGCTCCCCATGAACACGACGACGCTGTTTCTCCGTTCCGACCCAGCCATGTACACAAGCCCTAGCCATACGTATGCGCGAGTAGTTGTTCGAGATCCCGCCCGTATGTACACATACGTGACCGTATTTTCTTTCTTGCGCACGGGCCGCTGTACGTACGTGTACATGCTACGTGCGCGCCTCTACTACGACACGTGCGCGCCACTACTACGACACGTGCACGCCTCTACATCGACCAGTATATATGTACGTACACGTTCGCGACCAGAATGACAACGCTACGTACGCTTCGACCAGGTGGGTCCCGACTGTCAGGCACTTCCTTGCATGCGAAGATGTATCTAGTGGGTCCCAGCAGTCAGGGGGGCGAATCATTTTTTTTCGGCCGCACTTCCTTGTGTGCGAAGATGTAGCTGGTGGGTCCCAGGAGTCTGGGGGGCGAATCATTTTTTTGCCTGGACACACTTCCGTGCGTAAGAAGATGTAGCTGGTGGGTCCCAGCAGTCAGGGGAAACGTTTTTTTTCGTGAAATACTAGTGGCCCATCTGGTGGGTCCCTGTTGTCACGCGGAGGAATAATTATTTGGCACGTAATAAGGAGGCACTTCCTTGCGGCTGCCGTGGACCCAGCTGTCAGCCTCTCTATGTACAGTACTCTTCCGATGGAAGTCGGTCGTTGACCACATTAACCATGCCACGCCGAGAGCTCCATGGCGGTGGACGACGGCGAGGCCTTGGAAGGGGACGACGCGGAGCCGGGGAAGACGCGACAGTGGATGCCCATGCGGAGAGGAGTATGTGGGTTCACTGGTTGGGCTGCGGTGTGAGGCTTCCGTCGCCACAGAATAACAGGGGGAGTGGGTGAGTGGAGGGATGGCCTGGCCAGCGGTGGGAGTAGTATGGGGGCGGTGAGGCCTCCGCGGCAGCACAGCCGGCCATGGGAGGCAGGAGCATGCGGCACAACCGACGCTTCTTTGGGCGGCTGGAGCAAGAAGACTAGATCAGAGGTTGAAGAAGCACTACGGCTGTTGGATTGATATCGTTGACCGTGCCGCGCCGAGAACACCAGGGCGGTGGACGACGGGTAGGCCTATGAAGGTAACGACACGGACCCGGGGAAGACACGGCAGTGGCTGCCGACGTGGTGGAGAGTACGAGGGTTGACTGGTTCGGCTGCCGTCGCCGAAAACTAACAAGAGGTGTGGGTGAGTAGAGGGATAGACAGGCCAGGGATGTGAGTATGATGGGTCCATGAGGCCTGCCCAGCAGCACAGCCGGCCACGGGAGGCGGGAGCAGGCGGTTCCGACGGCTCTGGTTTGGGCGGCTTGGGCAGGAAGATCAGAGACTGAAGAAGCACGATTGCCGTTAGATTGACATCTAACGGTATGACGCTGGTAGAGTCGATTTTTGACTAAGTTTCTTTTTTGAGAAACATTGTGTACGCATGAACTTAGTAGGCCCACAAGTCATCCTCCAAATTTGCGGCAGACAACATAAAGCTCATCTGCTATTTTTTATAATATGCAGCCCATTTGCTAATTCTTAAGTAATTTATTACAGCCCATTTTCTGCCCAGGACCACGGTCAAAAAGTTCAACCTTATTTTGCATATTTTGGTGGAGTCCGAACTATTGTAATCCCGAAATGATAAACATTTTTTAAGAACTTATTGATTTGCGAAAAAATCGTTTTGTTTTTGTAAGCAAATAAGACATGGGACAATTGAGTTGGTTTAAGGGAAAACAAGTGTAAAACAATCAGCGCTGGGTGGGAAAAAACAACAAAAATAAGGATGTAAATATGAAAAGGGAATTTTATGTGTTTTCAATGTAATGATACGTGTATATGAACTAGTAAAACTATAGGTAGAGATTAGAAAACGGTGGTAGGACATGCGTTTCAAGAGGAAAATAGAACTGGGTTGTGTGTTTGATTCAGTAAAAAAACTGCCTGCGGATGTTTTAAGACAAATATAACTAACGCTGGCGGGCCAGAGGCCAGTAGATACTTGCTGGATCTTTGTGCCCCATTGTCTTCATGGGTTGGGCCTGTTAAAAACAAAACCAACCCTGGGCAGTCTACAGCCCAGTTGAAACTTGCTCGACCTGAAAAAACAATATACGTGCTCAATAAACGAGAGAATTCTGCAAGTACAGACTGATAACTGGGATGCACAAGGGATATTGTTTTTTCATCGTGATAATAAGTGCATGCACTTGTTTCAAAAAAATTGGAGAGCTGGGAATTCGAAAGGCAGGTGCTTATGCTACCCATCAAATAAAAATTACGTGCCTGAAAATTCGTTTCAAAACAAATGATTCAGCTTTATTTCCACGTCGACCCTCGGCATGATGGTTGGAAGCAAATGCAAGTTCATACATAAAAATCGTTAACAACAATACCAACTTGCGAACGACAAGGTAGTACAACTACCAATACCAAACTAACTTATAATCTTTTTACTCCTGGCCCTAGTGTTCGTCTGGTAGAAAATCTTGCAGAGGAACGGCTCCCGCTCCTTCTCTTGCTCCAAATGCCCGAGGTGGTAATGGTGCATCACCCAGTTGGTCGTCTGCTGTTCGAAGTTCTTGTTGGTGTGCAACACCAGAACCTTTTTTGCTGCCCGTCTGCCTGTCGTTGACCATCAGCGGCAAGGTATTGCCGGTCTTGTGTCACATCGCGTGCATGCCACACTCCGACTGTATCTTGCGACGCATCCACGTGCCACTTTTGAATGCCCTGGAATTGCGCTAGAAGAAATGGTTCCTTAGGCCACTCAGTGTGATACCTGCAGTATTGTGGAATACAGGTTTTTGTGTACGTAGTTGGCATTTTCATAACATCTTTGGCATGTTGCAGTCACTTGTTTCAGTTTTTATTAACTGTCAAATTGTAATTGCTTCACCAAGTCTGTGTCTAAAAAGAAAAATAGAGCTATAAACAAAGGAATATGTTTATGGAAGTAGACGGTCGATCGGTGTCTTACTTGGAAGTTTCTCAGGTTGGGTGTAGCATATGCCGTGCTCGCTATCGATGGTTGGTATGAACAAATTGATGAGAGACTGAAATCTCACGCTGTCAGCACTCACTTTGGCCTCAAGGTGCTCGATCAGCTCCAGATCTGTGGGATCAAACTTGACGCCAGCCGGCAGCACCGGCCAATCCTTCTTCGACTTGCATCGGTAGTTCCAGTTATATGGTACTCAATGTCTGATCAATTGACTGTTTTAAGTGAATGATGAAAGATTTCGACAGATAAGTGGTACTCCAAATATGAAGTCCGGAATACCCGAACACGCCGTCGGGATTCTTGTGTCACCTCACGCGGCAGCGTGTTGTCACGTCAACTCAATGTGTGGACATGATGAATAATATGACCGACGTATACTAGTACTGCTACTGTACTACTTACTAGTCGTATTTAGTGTCAGAATTTATACATAGGTTTAACTAACAAGTACGCACTTGAAGCCTAACTGATATATATATATATATATATATATATATATATATATATATATATATATATATATGTATATATATATACATCTGGGCTATTCTGTTACCGTAACAGAATATTATTATGTTACCCTGCTTGAACTGACGTGGTTCACAGGTTGGACTGACGTGTTTTTCAACCAGAAATGATCTTCCTGCGTGCACGACGGACGGAAACAGGGGATGCTACGTCGAGCTTCCGGTCGTTCTCCGGCGCGATGCTGCGGGCCATTCGTTGCTAGAGGAGACATGTAAGGGGTTCCGCACATGCGCGCACTCAGCTGGATGTTTTTTGAGATTATTTTCATCCGTAATTTATGATTACAAGTTTTGGTGTTCTTGGTCGTTTTCCACGCCCGCCATGGAAATCTGTTCTTCTTTTTCTGTTGTTTTACTTTCGAATTGGTGTTGCAGGGAGAGATATAAGGACTGTATGAAAAGATTTGCGTTGTCAATTTTGCTTTTTTGAGTTGTTTCTACCACCGATTCCCATGTTATTTTGTCGTTGGCGGAAGTTGTGTATGGCGGCTGACTGTAAGCTGCGATTTCTTGTAATCCGGTCAAACTGTGTAACTAAATTGCGTGTTTTTCAGTGTTATTTTGAATTGTTGCCGTATGTGTAGTTGGACTGCTGCGTGTCAAAGTTTCGTTACTGTGTGTTGACATCGGAGCCGCACCTATGGCTCTGCACTTTGATTGTAAAGCCCGCACCCTCTGTCACTTTCATTCTACGAGCTGCAACCAAAGAAAAGGGAGATGGATCCTGAGCTGGGAGAGGTTACAGAGGAGGAGGGGGACACCATAGATGTGAGGGCTGCAGTACCGGAGCAGAGGAGGAGGAGGCGCAGGGCGCAGGTAGATGGCACGACGTGCTGCCGAGGAGGAACTGGAGGCAAAGTTCAACAGACGGCTTGCGTGTGAGGTGATGGATACTTGCAACTCCAATGAATTGGAGCTTCTTTTGCCAGAGGGCAAGGGAAGGAACCTGTAATGCCCCGAATACAACTTTCCATATTCGTACCTCCGACTCTTGCCTTTTTCGGAGATGCGATATGATATTTCCTTCGTGGTTGGGTTTTTGTATTTTGTTTTGCATTTTATTCATGTCATGCATCTCATCTCATAGCATTGCATTTGCATGTTTTCATAAAGCTTGCACCCGTTCTTAGTTGTCGCGTCCCCCCTTGCTTTCGTTGACCGTTCCGAGACCAATCGGGTTTTCGCTTCCCTCTTGAGCCTGACCACCTAACCCCTCTTGCCAGCTCTCAGACCCCTCGCGTGCGTCCGAAAGTTGTCCCGGACCCGACCCAGGCAGTCGTTACATTTGAGTCCGGATCATCCCCTAACATCTCTAAAACATCTCCGTTTCTTATTTAGACTTTCCTAACCTATCTTTTCTCGACCATCGGATTTTGATCAGATGATCCAACTCCTCTCTTTTCCCATATATATATAGTCTACCCCTAGTTCATTTTGGACCAAACCCTATTTTTTAGGGATCCTCCTCCCTGCCGCCACTCTCTCTGGTTCCCCTCGGGATCACCAGTGAACCAACCTGCGCCTCCCTCCTTCCTCGTTTTGCCTACCTGGCCAATCCCCACCGAGATCCACTGCCCAATCCCAGCCAGCCCCCGACCATCTCCCTTGTTCTTCGCGCCTCCTCCTTCCGCAATGCTGCGTCCCCTCCTCCTTCCTTCTCTCTTCGTCCTTGCCTCCTCCTCACCTCTTCTCATGTTGCAGAAGATAGCCATGGATGGATATGGAGCTCCAAGCCGCTCCCGCTATCATCTGCCTCTCCCGCTGCGCCAGCCTCCCATCGGCTGTGACCCCGCCTACCTCCCGCACTGCCGCCTGCTCGCTGGAGCGCCCCCGCCAGCGATCGAACCAGTAGCCACGTCACCGCTCCTCCTCGCCTAGCCTCTCCGGCGACCTGCAAGCTGTCCACGCGCCACCAGGCCAGAGCCCCCCACCGCCCTCTCCTTTTCCCCCCGCCTCCACCTTCTCTCTTTTCTCTGTCTCTCCCTCTCTCCCGCTCTGAACTCTCTCTGTCCATTTCTTCAGGTACCTCATTCCCTCCGACAGAACGCACGGGAGCCACCTCCTGTCGTCGCCCGGATCCGGCGCCCCTTCGCCCGTCCTCGCCGGATTGTGCAGCCGCGCCATTGACTGCATCGCCCAGATCCGCCGCCGCGCCGTCCCGGAGTCCCGCAGCCGCCGCCTCCGGTGATTCCTCTGCTTCCCGCCTCTGCATCGAGCAGTGCTCGATCCAGTCGCCCCCGTTGACCGCGCGTGTGCACCGTACGCGTCCAAAACCAGCAGCAGCCAGCCCAGCAGCGCCCTTCGGCTGCCCCAATCCATCACTGAGCCGGCCTCAAGGCCCAATGTGAGCAGCTCCCCCAGCCGAGTTTGCCTCAGATTCAGCCCACGTGTATTTGTTTTCCTGCGCTGCAAATTTTGCCATTTATCCAGAGATTGCGAGTTTTTCAGAAAACCCCTTAATGTTCATGCATCAATAATTAATCAACTGTGCAGTGGATTAAAATGTTTTATATATGTAAAATGCTTAGAATTTCATCTAGTTTAATAATATGCCACTTTCAACCTTGCTTAATATGTTTAAATTGCTGTTTGATTAAATTTGCTTAAATGCCATGTTAAAATGATTTATTTCATAACTGAATAACCGTAGCTCGGTTTTAAAAGAAACTTTATATGTAAATGGGCTAGAAAAATGCAGAGTTTAACATGGTGCACTTTATTTTCCTGTTTAACAACAATAAAGTATGTCTTATGGCAGAACAGTACCAAATTCATAAATTGCACATGAGGATTTTCCGGAATTGTTGTTTGTTATTTCTGGCCTCATTTAAACTTGCCTAGATAGGTAGTTTCATTATGCTTCACCTCTTGCCATGTTTAACAACATTTAATATTGTTGGGTAGCCTAAACGAGAGCGAATTAAATAACTCGAATGTGGTGTTTCTTCAATATGCAACTCGTTGCATATTGAGCTCCACTTAATTTGTAGTGTTGTTTGTTGCACTTTGCCATGCCATGCCAATTTAAACCGGACATGCATCATACTTGATTGTGCATCATGCCATGTTTATGTGATGGTTGTGTACCATGATGTTTCCTTCTTTCCGGTTGCGCTTCTCCTTGATAGTTCCGGTTATGTTGCGGTTGTGAGGATTCGTTCGACTACTCCCGTTCGTCTTCTTCATGGACTCGTCCTTCTTCCTTGCGGGATTTCAGGCAAGATAACCGTCACCTTGGATCTCACTACTGTCATTGCTATGCTAGTTGCTTCGTTCTATCACTATGCTGCGCTACCTATCCTTTGCTCTTCAAGCCTCCCAAATTGCCATGTCAGCCTCTACCCTTTTCATCCTTCCTAGCAAACCATTGCTTGGCTATGTTACCGCTTTTGCTTAGCCCCTCTTACAGCATTGTTAGTTGCAGGTGAAGTTGAAGATTGCTCCATGGTAGACAGGATTATGTTGGGATATCACAATATCTCTTATTTAATTAATGCATCTATATACTTGGTAAAGGATGGAAGACTCGGCCTTATGCCTGGTGTTTTGTTCCACTCTTGCCGCCCTTGTTTCCGTCATACCGGTGTTATGTTCCCGGATTTTGTGTTCCTTATGCGGTTGGGTGATTTATGGGACCCCCTAGACAGTTCGCTTTGAATAAAACTCCTCCAGCAAGGCCCAACCTTGGTTTTACCATTTGCCTCACCTAGCCCTTTTTTCCCTTGGGTTTCCGGAGCTCGAGGGTCATCTTTATTTTATCCCCCCCCCCCGGGCCAGTGCTCGTCGTGAGTGTTGGTCCAACCTGTCAACCGCCGGTCACCACCAGGGGCAACTCTAGGCTGGCCTACCGAAAGTTTGGACAATCCGGTGTGCCCTGAGAACGAGATATGTGCAGCTCCTATCAGGATTTGTCGGCACATTCGGGCGACTTTGCTGGTCTTGTTTTACCATTGTCGAAATGTCTTGTAAACCGGGATTCCGAGTCTGACGGGTCTTCCTGGGAGAAGGTATATCCTTCGTTGATCGCGAGAGCTTATCATGGGCTAAGTTGGGACACCCCTGCAGGGTATTATCTTTCGAAAGCCGTGCCCGCGGTTATGTGGCAGATGGGAATTTGTTAATGTCCGATTGTAGATAACTTGACACCCGATCCGAATTAAAACGCATCAACCATGTGTGTAGTTGTGATGGTCTCTTTTCGGCGGAGACCTGGAAGTGAACACGGTTTCTGGGTTATGTTTGACGTAAGTAGGAGTTCCGGATCACTTCTTGATCATTGCTAGTTTCATGACCGTTCCGCTTGCTCTCTTCTCGCTCTTATTTGCGTATGTTAGCCACCATATATGCTTAGTCGCTGCTGCAACCTCACCACTTTACCCCTTCCTTTCCCTTTAAGCTTTGCTAGTCTTGATACCCATGGTAATGGGATTGCTGAGACCTCGTGGCTCACAGATTACTACCACAACAGTTGCAGGTACAGGTTTTGTGATGATCTTGATGCGAGCGCGATGTTTGCTTGTTTTGGAGTTCTTCTTCTGCTTCCTCTTTGATCAGGGGATAGGTTCCAGGTCGGCAGCCTGGGCTAGCAGGGTGGATGTCGTTTGAGCTTCTGTTTGTGTTTCATCCGTAGTCGAATGTTGTTCTCATGTATGATATGATGTTGTATTCGTGTGGCATTGTATGCCTCTTGTATGTATACCTATCTATTATGTAATGCTGATGTAATGATATCCACCTTGCAAAAGCGTTTCAATATGCGGTTCTATCCTTGGTGGGACCTTCGAGTCTCTTTCGGATAGTATCGCATATTGGGCGTGACAAGTTGGTAATCAGAGCCTCGACCGACCATAGGAGCCCCCTTGATTGTTGGCTATTGTTGAGTCTAGAACAAAACTATTTTGAGTCTTAGGATTATATATATCGGAGAGTAGGATTCTTTTTACTCCTCAGCCCCCTTCGTCGCTCTGGTGAGGACTCCTGACGTAGATGTTTTGTCTTTCCTCTCCTCAAATTTCACTAATTTTTTTAGGATCACGCGGGTATCTTGGACTCGTTCCGATGGTTTTGTGACGAGAACATTGTTCTTGGTGCCTCCTGTCTATTATGTGGCATTGACCCGGGGAGTTGAGCTCCGAGGTGTTGTCGTCACAATTTTATCGTTGCAGTTCTGGAATACTTCAGTTTTGCCGACATCGAAAATCTCTTTTATGCAGTTGTTGGTAGGATAACCTAGACGATACCCAGTACTGGGGAGTTTGGGAGTATTGCCATAACTCGTATAACGGATGCTTTTCGAAGGTTGAGGTACACGATTTCCGGAGTTTTCTTGGTTACGTGTTGACGGATGGATACAACTTGGATGTAGGTATTGTTAGTTTGGGTGAGATATATTGCTTCCCCTGTATCCCCAACACCAGATTGCATAACGAGAAAGTTTCGGGAGTTTATAGGTGGGAATTCAAGTAGCTCCTAGAATATCTTTCCGACAGATGCATGATATGGGATTGGGTAAATATCTATCATATGTATTTGTTCCGGCTTATTCTACAAGCCAAATCCTTTGTTTTGTTTTATTTCTGGTATTCGAGTTTCTTCGAAGTCAAATGTTGAATCCATACCTTTCCTAAACGGTGTTCTCATATTGCTATATGAATACTAATCCTTTTGATCATTGAGGTTGTCACGTTAATTCTTTTCCAACCGGTGCGCTTCTCTTCGAGATGATCCCATCATTCTCCCCATCCGCAAGATCAATTCTAAGTTTTCTCAACAGTGTTTGTTTCGTTCATCCCAAGTTGTCTTTGTTTTTCCCCACCCTCCCACCCTTTTTCTTCAAGGACTCGGATTTCTTAATCATGTATCCTTTTATTTGTGGGAAGTCTCTTCATTCTTTTCTTTCAATGTTCTTATCCGGTGATTTCCCACGAAGATACTAACGGAGCTTCAAGTTCATTATTCTTCGTCTCTTTTCTTCTCCGGTGGATTAATTTCAAGTCACGGTGTTATCATATCTCTTCCTGTTGTTTCACATATCTTCCCATGTGAATTTCTTATCCAAGGCTCTATTATTTATTCACCTCTCCCAGTTCATATCCGGAGTGCTGAAGATATCTTGGAAGATTCGTGCTTCCATTCTCTATCTGTTCAAGTTATTTTGAGGTTGTTATCTCATTCAAGCCATTTAATTCAACCAGTGCAATCCCCCCTTTCAATCAATTGTTCAACGGTGTATATTTTAGTGGGCCCTAACCCACAGGTCTTTTCCCAGGATCTTACCTGACTCTTCGAATTATCAGGAGCGATTCTCAAATTAATTTCCAAGTTTGACGTAAGAATGAATTTTCATCAGTCACATGCCTTCTCCAAGGTCGTTTTCAAATTCTTTTCATCTTTGGCTCAACCTTTCCTCTTTTAATTCTCCCGGAGTATCTCAACAATTCATGGTGGTTCTCATCATCACTCTCAACATTTGAAGACCAAAGAAGAGACTTCTCTTAAATCTTGCTCCATTCGCTTCACAGATTCATGGCTCTAGCTTTATGCCATCCTCTCATAATTGTTTTCGAATGTGAGAATTCTTTTCTTATCATCCGGAGCATTTCATGAGTTGTTTCCATTTCTTTCCTCCGAAGGCCATCATGTCATAATTCTTCATTCTCAGCATGTAGCTATCATTTTCCAAATCTTACCGGTGAATCCTTCAAATACCCTCTAATCAGTTCATGATCTCTTCACTCTCATGTATCTAAATCTCTCAAGTATCTTCATTCGTTTTCCAATTCTTCCTGGTGAATTGTGCCTTTGCTACTTTCATTTTCAATTCTTACGGTGGTTCGTTCAAGATTTCACTTCCCTCGTTATCATTTCATTCTTTGTTTCCAATCCCACCAGTGGTTCCATCAATACCTTCTCAAGTTTGCGCTATATCTCTCTAAATCCTTTCTACGGGAATAAGTAGTATGCCAAATACATTGCTTGTCATCAATTTAATTCGATGAAGGATAAGCATACAATAAATCTTATTCTTATTTCCTCGAGGTGATTCAATTCTTTTCTTCCGGAGATTGTTCATGATGAAGTAATTCTCGGTTCTAGTGTTTCATCTTTTCCTTTTCCGGAGTTCCAAGTTTTCTCGGTTATATCATCGCGAAGCTCCATCTAAATCATTGCAAGGCTTCACCTTGTGTTTTTCAACTTCTCTTTCTTTTATCATCCTTTTATTACCGGAGTTCTTCATTGAGGCTCTACATGGTTCATCAAGGATTCTTTTCATTCTTCTATTGTTCTTCAACATTTCTCACGAAGTTATGACCCGCCAAGCCATACTCTAAATAAACATGGTGCCCAACACATGTTTTGTTTTGAGGAGTTCAAGCATTCTTCATCTTGCATCCGAAGTGCAAGTATTCCTACCTTATATTGTGAGATGGTGTTATATCATTCTTGACGATTTCCATTCATGATTCGTGATTCACATGTTGTCAAGAATGAGGTATTTTAAATCCATCAACCTCATTGTTGGAGTTATCTTGTGTCATATTTCACCTAAAGCCTTCCCTAAGGATTGTTTCTTTTGTGGTGCTTATCAATGATTCAAGTTATCTCTCTATCATCTTGGTGGAAAAAAATTTCATCTCGTCGGTGTTATCAATTATATTATTTGTTCCGTAGTGGCAGAATTTCACCTCAAGTTTTGAGATGTCTACATAAGCCCATAAGGATCATATCCTTTTGTTGTTGGTTTTCCAACAACTCCGTTCAATTCTTCTTTGCAAGGATGCTTTCCAAGCTCATTTGTGGTAGAAGTTGGCATTTCCTTCTCCATTCTGTTATTCCAATGATCTATCTTCTATTCTTTCTTCCGGAGGCTTTGTGAGGTTGCTCTCGTTGACCCATCATCTCGTTTTGTCAAGATCATGTTATTTTTTTGCTTATCCAAGTTCTTTCTTCTTATCAAGTTTTGCCCCCCTTCACAACCGGAGTGCTGTCTGAAATCTTTCTTACCCCTTGTGCCATTTTTTCAATAGTTCTGGAGGCAGTGTGTTGTTTATTTCATCAAGTATCCTCTCATCTTGTCAAGTTCATGTTCAATTTCTTCCATTTACAGTCGGAGTGCTGTCAAAATTATATCATTCTTATTCATTCTTATCTCGTTTCAACCAGAGTGGTTTCAATTCCTGCTTGTCCATTGTGCTCGTCATTCATGTCTTTGCAACCTTCAAGTTCTCGTAATGTTCCTTGTTCCTCTTTTCTAACGGACTATTTGCAATATTGGTCATCTCCATTGTTTTGTTTCTTTCAATTTGTTCAACCTCTCAAGGTTCGTGGTTTCACTCATTGGTCGAAGAAGCAACTTAGTTTTACCTATTCTCTTCCTCTTCTGTTTCTCTCCGGTGCCATCCTAGATCTTGGGACGAGATCTTGTCGTAGTGATGGAGTGTTGTAACGCCCCGGATACAACTTTACATATTCGTAACTCCGAATCTTGACTTTTCCGGAGATGCGATATGATATTTCCTTCATGGTTGGATTTTTGTCTTTTGTTTTGCATTTTATTCATGTCATGCATCTCATCTCATAGCATTGCATTTGCATGGTTTCATAAAGCTTGCACCCGTTCTTAGTTGTCGCGTCCCCCTTGCTTTCGTTGACCGTTTCGAGACCAATCGGGTTTTCGCTTCCCTCTTGAGCCTTACCACCTAACCCCTCTTGCCAGCTCTCAGACCCCTCGCGTGCGTCCGAAAGTTGTCCCGGACCCGACCCGGGCAGTCATTACCTTTGAGTCTGGATCATCCCCTAACATCTTTAAAACATCTCCGTTTCTTATTTATACTTTCCTAACCTATCTTTTCTCGACCGCCGGATTTTGATCAGATGATCCAACTCCTCTCTTTTCCCATATATATATAGTCTACCCCTAGTTCATTTTGGACCAAACCCTATTTTTTAGGGATCCTCCACCCCGCCGCCACTCTCTCTGGTTCCCCTCGGGATCACCAGCGAACCAACCTGTGCCTCCCTCCTTCCTCGTTTTCTCTAGCTGGCCAATCCCCACCAAGATCCACTGCCCAATTCTTGCCAGCCCCCGACCATCTCCCTTGTTCTTCGCGCCTCCTCTTTCCGCAGCGCCTCGTCCCCTCCTCCTTCCTTCTATCTTCGTCCTTGCCTCCTCCTCACCTCTTCTCGTGTTGCAGCAGATAGCCATGGATGGGCATGGAGCTCCAAGCCGCTCCCGCTATCCTCTGCCTCTCCCGCTGCGCCAGCCTCCCGTGGGCTGTGACTCCGCCTACCTCCCGCGCTGCCGCCTGCTCGCCAGAGCGCCCCCGCCAGCGATCGAACCAGCAGCCATGTCACGCGCCACCAGGCCAGAGCCCCTCGCCGCCCTCTCCTTTTTGCCCCGCCTCCACCTTCTCTCTTTTCCTTGTTTCTCCCTCTCTCCCGCTCTGAACTCTCTCTGTCCATTTCTTCAGGTACCTCATTCCCACCGACAAAACGCACGGGAGCCACCTCCTGCCGTCGCCCGGATCTGGCGCCCCTTCGCCCGTCCTCGCCGGATTGTGCAGCCGCGCCGTTGACTGCATCGCCCAGATCCGCTGCCGCGCCGTCCCGGAGTCCCGCAGCCGCCGCCTCCGGCGATTCCTCTGCTTCCCGCCTCTGCATCGAGCAGTGCTCGATCTGGTCGCCCCCGTTGACCACGCGTGTGCGCCGTTCGCGTCCGAAACCAGCAGCAGCCAGCCCAGCAACGCCCTTTGGCCGCCCCAATCCACCACTGAGCCGGCCTCAAGGCCCAATGTGAGCAGCTCCCCCAGCCCAGTTTGCCTCAGATTCAGCCCACATGTATTTTATTCCTGTGCTGCAAATTTTGCCATTTATCCAGAGATTGCTAGTTTTTCAGAAAACCCCTTAATGTTCATGCATCAATAATTAATCAACCATGCATCGGATTAAAATGTTTTATATATGTAAAATGCTTAGAATTTCTTCTAGTTTAATAATATGCCACTTTCAACCATGTTTGAAATGTTTAAATTGCTGTTTGATTAAATTTGCTTAAATGCCATGTTAAAATGATTTATTTCATAACTAAATAACCGTAGCTCGGTTTTAAATAAACTTTATATGCAAATGTGCAAGAAAAATGCATAGTTTAACATGATGCACTTTATTTTCCTGTTTAGCCACAATAAAATATGTCTTACGGCAGAACAGTACCAAATTCATAAATTGCACATGAGGATTTTCCGGAATTGTTGTTTGTTACTTCCGGCCTCATTTAAACTTTCCTAGATAGGTAGTTTCATTATGCTTCACCTCTTGCCATGTTTAACAACATTTAATATTATTGGGTAGCCTAAACGAGAGCGAACTAAATAACTCGAATGTGGTGTTTCTTCAATATGCAACTCATTGCATATTGAGCTCCACTAAATTTGTAGTGTTGTTTGTTGCACTTTCCCATGCCATGCCTATTTAAACCGGACATGAATCATAATTGATTGTGCATCATGCCATGTTTATGTGATGGTTGTTTACCATGATGTTTCCTTCTTTCCGGTTGTGCTTCTCCTTGATAGTTCTGGTTATGTTGCGGTTGTGAGGATTCGTTCGACTACTCCCGTTCGTCTTCTTCATGGACTCGTCCTTCTTCCTTGCGGGATTTCAGGCAAGATGACCGTCACCTTGGATCTCACTACTATCATTGCTATGCTAGTTGCTTCGTTCTATCGCTATGCTGCGCTACCTATCTTTTGCTCTTCAAGCCTCTCAAATTGCCATGTCAGCCTCTAACCTTTTCATCCTTCCTAGCAAACCATTGCTTGGCTATGTTACCTCTTTTGCTCAACCCCTCTTATAGCGTTGTTAGTTGTAGGTGAAGTTGAAGATTTCTCCATGGTGGACAGGATTATGTTGGGATATCACAATATCTCTTATTTAATTAATGCATCTATATACTTGGTAAAGGGTGGAAGACTCGGCCTTATGCCTGGTGTTTTGTTCCACCCTTGCCGACCTAGTTTCCGTCATACCGGTGTTATGTTCCCGGATTTTGCGTTCCTTACGCAGTTGGGTGATTTATGGGACCCCCTTGACAGTTCGCTTTGAATAAAACTCCTCCAACAAGGCCCAACCTTGGTTTTACCATTTGCCTCACCTAGCCCTTTTTTCCCTTGGGTTTCCGGAGCCCGAGGGTCATCTTTATTTTATCCCCCCCCCCGGGCTAGTGCTCGTGCTAAGTGTTGGTCCAACCCGTCAACCGCCGGTGGCCACCAGGGGCAACTCTGGGCTGGCCTACCAGAAGTTTGGACAATCCGGTGTGCCCTGAGAACGAGATATGTGCAGCTCCTATCAGGATTTGTCGGCACATTCGGGCGGCTTTGCTGGTCTTGTTTTACCATTGTCGAAATGTCTTGTAAACGGGATTCCGAGTCTGATCGGGTCTTGCTGGGAGAAGGTATATCCTTCGTTGATCGCGAGAGCTTATCATGGGCTAATTTGGGACACCCCTGCAGGGTATTATCTTTCGAAAGCCGTGCCCGTGGTTATGTGGCAGATGGGAATTTGTTAATGTCCGGTTGTAGATAACTTGACACTTGATCCGAATTAAAACGCATCAACCGTGTGTGTAGCCGTAATGGTCTCTTTTCGGCGGAGACCAGGAAGTGACAAAGGTTTCTGGGTTATGTTTGACGTAAGTAGGAGTTCCGGATCACTTCTTGATCATTGCTAGTTTCACGACCGTTGCGCTTGCTCTCTTGTCGCTCTTATTTGCGTATGTTAGCCACCATATATGCTTAGTCGCTGCTGCAACCTCACCACTTTACCCCTTCCTTTCCCTTTAAGCTTTGCTAGTCTTGATACCCATGGTAATAGGATTGCTGAGTCCTCGTGGCTCACAGATTACTACCACAACAGTTGCAGCTACAGGTTTTGCGATGATCTTGACGTGAGCGTGATGTTTGCTTGTTTTGGAGTTCTTCTTCCGCTTCCTCTTCGATCAGGGGATAGGTTCCAGGTCGGCAGCCTGGGCTAGCAGGGTGGATGTCGTTTGATCTTCTGTTTGTGTTTCATCCGTAGTCGGATGTTGTTCTCATGTATGATATGATGTTGTATTCGTGTGGCAATTTATGCCTCTTGTATGTATACCCATCTATTATGTAATGTTGATGTAATGATATCCACCTTGCAAAAGCGTTTCAATATGCAGTTCTATCCTTGGTGGGACCTTCGAGTCTCTTTAGGATAGTATCGCATATTGGGCGTGACAGAACCATATTCAGATCATTAGTTGGGCTAGGGCGACAGCAGCCACGGCTCCACATCCATCTAGCAGGGCAAACTGGCGTCGTTTCTTTGATCGTTATGACTGAAGTAGTGAATATTATGTTTTTAAGATTTTTGTTGTGAGGGAGCAGATGTTCGAATGACTAAATGAATTCAACTTTGTTTTTGTCTCTGAATGTGTTGTTTTGTCTGCATACGTTCGACATGTGCACCTTTGAACTACTTGTTTTTTTGAAGTTGAACTGATTCGCGGTCAAATGTTGCATGGCTTGTGTAATAACTATTTCCTACCAGCTGGCTGCCCATCTGCCTATTTATTATTTTTATAATCTGCGAGTGTCCCTGACTATAAACGCTATCCTTCTAGATGTGGTGTGTGGCCATGTCTTCCGCCTCCCTTTTCTTCCTTCTTCCAGAATCAGATCTAGGTTCCTCTCTCTTCTCTTCATTGCCTTTTTCTCTGTTCCTGTGTGTTCGATGGAGGATTGTTCATGCGGATGCCTGGTAAAGATGGTGCACATAGCTGACGGCTGTGTGTACGAGTCTGGTTTGGAGCTCACTCAGACTCAGCGGCGTGGGCAACTTTCTTATTTGCTGTACGACAATCATGGATTTTGTACACCCTATGTTTGTCTCCTGACGGATGGTGACTTGAAAGAATCATCGGTATGTGTTTCTATTCGTTTTGTTTTCTACTTTCTTGTTGGTTTCTGTTTGAAACCCATGGACTCGATCTGCAGTTTTGTCTTATGAATAGCTTGTCTATATTTTTTAATTTGGTTTTGTCAGATTTTAACAGTATGGATTTCTTTGTGTATTTGTTCATTACTTAACAGTATTTTAACCATTTTTTGTATAATCCCTGATCTGTTTATGAATAGATGTTTTTACTGTAGGTGTATTGATATGTATATTTTTTAGTTTAGTAAGTTCACATGTCTAGTTAGTTTTGTGTTACTGTTTTGACTCAGATTTTTTCCATTTTAGTTTGTTATGCAAATCGTTACTATATGTGTGTAAAAATTCAGTTATGTCAGGTGTTCATTTTGTTTTGTACTCACATGCCCATTTGCAGAAAATGTCACCCAGGATCAGGATTGTTGCTCCTAGTTCCGGTGTTCTGAAGATGGAGACTTCAGGCAAGAATGGGTATCAGTTGATGGATGTTGCCTACCTCATAGACTTTGATGGTTGCATCAACCTAACTACTGGGTGGAAGGAGTTTGCGACTGAGTCTGGATTTGAGGATGGTGATGTGGTTATGGTTATGTTCTTGAGGGAAGACGACTCTCTGACATTCAGAATTTATGTGTTGTAGGTTTCAATGTGGCAAATGATGCTGGCTGTGAGATGTGTGTGTGGTTGATTATGTTGCAGTATTTTTTCTTTTAAAACATTTGCATGTGAGATGGTTGAATTGATTGGTATTATCAAAATGGTATGGAACTAGTTATGTAATGTGTTTCCTACTGTTCTGCTCAATTATAACTGTTTTATTTATACATTCTTTATATTAGTACTGGAACAATTTCTATAGTTGAACTGATGGGCATCCTTTGTTTTGACTGGTATATTTTTCATGTTCATAACTCGCAGACGGTGCTATACACTGATGCTTTTTTTAGAATCCCTTTTTGTTATTGAGTTTGCTGAACTTACATTCTGTTAATGATAGCACTGATCTATTTTAGGCTGTCAATTACCAATTAAATTTGTTTGTTGTATACTATTTTTTCTTACTTTTTTACATTAATTTTGGAGCATGTTTTTTTCTTTTTTATCGATGAATAATGATAGTTTTGTTATTTTAAAAAATAAAAAAAAACTAATCTTCGCTGCATAGTACTTTTACTTATTTGAACTTGAACCTTATGAATTGTAGTAGTTGAACTTTTCTGTAAATTCGTTTCTGAAATTTTTATTTACAGTCTTACATTTTTTCACTTCTTACCATTAAGATGTGTTTGAACTTTTTACAATATTTTTTGTTTATTAACTGATTTTTCTTGTGAGTTTGTTTTTTAAATTATTTTCATTTTTTATTTTTTGTCGTGCGTGATCTACTGGATTTTTGTAATGGGTGAAATACTTTGTTGGGCCATCCACCTTGGTCATTGTATTCGGCCCAGATAGCTTTTCTCGTGCGGCTTTGCAGCACGGCATGCACGTGAGCTATGTGTTCAGTCCCACCTCGCTAGTCGAGGGGGCTCTAGGCTTGTTTATAAGCGCAGCCGACGCTGATCAGTAGAACTCCTCTGAACACTTACCAGAGAGCTTATACACGGCGCTCGCTCACTCTCTCTCTCTCTCTCTCTCTTGACCTATGGGCCCTGGACATCAGGTCCTGCGGGTGTGCAGATTACTAGGGATTCGCCCACGGGCTCGAGTTCAAGTATCTAGCATTGCCAGGGCCTGCGCCTGTCCTTGGGCGGTCAATTTTTTGTTGTTGTTTTGGATCTAGTACTTGACTACACCAGTAAACTTGGACTGGTACTTTTTTGTTCTCGGGTTGTCATTTTTTTTCTTTTTCTTTTTTTGTTTATTTCAATATAGTACTGAGGGGCATGACTTGCCGCGCACCGAACCGTACCGAGGGGCATAGTTGTACTGACACATCTTCCTTGTATGGACTTTGCCCCATTATCTATCTTAGGGGTGTGGGTGCGTGGGGTGGGGGTGGGGAATAGAATAACCGCACTGCGCCTGTCAAACGAGCGCACTGCCGCATTAGCGCGAGGTCGAGCTGGGGGGGAGGGGGGTCTAGACCCCCCACTCCTCCCCCATCCCGGCGAGGCCGAGCCAGGAACGAGCCGTAGCAGGCGACGACGCGGCATGCCGCGGCGTCGCATGCGGAGGCGAGTCTGTAACCTGACTTGCCCCATTATCTATCTTAGGGGTGTGGGTGCGTGGGGGAAACATGACTTGCCCCGCACCGAACCGTACCGAGGGGCATAGTTGTACTGACACATCTTCCTTGTATGGACTTTGCCCCATTATCTATCTTAGTGGTGTGGGTGCGTGGGGTGGGGGGAAACAGAATAACCGCATTGCGCCTGTCAAATGAGCGCACTGTCGCGTTAGCGCGAGGCCGAGCCGGGGGGGGGGGGATCGGGACCCCCCTCCCCCATCCCGGCGAGGCCGAGCCAGGAACGAGCCGTAGCAGGCGACGACGCGGCATGACGCGGCGTCACATGCAGAGGAGAGTCCATAACATGACTTGCCCCATTATCTATCTTAGGGGTGTGGGTGCGTGGCCGATCCAGGAACGAGCCGTAGCAGGCGACGACGCGGTGTGCCGCGGCATCGCATGCGGAGGCGAGTCCGTAACATGAATTGCCCCATTATCTATCTTAGGGGGTGTGGGTGCGTTGCCGAGCCAGGAACGAGCCGTAGCAAGCGACGACGCTGCGTGCCGCGGTGTCGCATGCGGAGGCGAGTCTGTAATATGACTTGCCCCATTTTCTATCTTAGGGGTGTGGGCGTGTGGGGGAAACATGACTTGCCCCACACCGAACCGTACCGAAGGGCACAATTGTACTGACACATCTTCCTTGTATGGACTTTGCCCCATTATATATCTTAGGGGTGTGGGTGCATGGGGTGGGGGGGACCGGAATAACCGTACTGCGCCTGTCAAACGAGCACACTGCCGTGTTAGCGCGAGGCCGAGCCGGTGGGGAGGGGAGTCGGGACCCCCCTCCCCCATCCCGGCGAGACCGAGCCAGGAATGAGCCGTAGCAGGCGACGACGCGGCGTGCTGCGGCGTCGCATGCGGAGGCGAGTCTGTAACATGACTTGCCCCATTATCTATCTTAGGGGTGTGGGTGCGTGGGGTGGGGGGAAACTGAATAACCACATTTTCTATCTTAGGGGTGTGGGTGCGTGGGGCGAAACATGACTTGCCCTGCACCGAACCGTACCGAGGGGCATAGTTGTACTGACACATCTTCCTTGTATGGACTTTGCCCCATTATCTATCTTAGGGGTGTGGGTGTGTGGTGTGGGTGTGTGGACTACGCCTGTCAAACGAGCGCACTGCTGCGTTAGCGCGAGGCCGAGCCGGGAGGGGAGGATGGGTCGGGACCCCCCTCCCCCATCCTGGCGAGGCCGAGCCAGGAACGAGCCATAGCAGGTGACGACGTGGTGTCCCGCGGCGTCGCATGCGGAGGCGGGTCCGTAACATGACTTGCCCCATTATCTTATCTTTATTTTTTAGGGGGAAAACCAGCACCGTTATGAATTATTTTTTCATTTGTACTTTTTTGATAATTTTTTTGTTCTGTTGTGAGTTATTATTTGTACTTTAGCCATTTGTTTTCTCCATCTATATTTTTTATTGTATTTGGTTTTTGGTATTATATTTTGTAATTGGCCAGAGATAGTGGGCTTTAGCCGTCCGTTTTCTCCTGTTGTGGGCTTTAGCCGTCCGTTTTCTCCCAGTCATCTTTTAACCCTCCCACTCACCTTTTAACATCCGATCTTCCCCGTTCCGCTCGTCTCCCGTCCCCAAATCGATTCCATCTTCGTTCCCCTCTTCTTCTCTTCTCGGAGGGGGAGTTGCTACTCCTATTTCGCCGCGGGAGCGTCGGCCGGAGGGCTCAACCCCAGGGTTGGAGGTCCGTGTGCTCTATTTTGTTCCTTTTGCTCTGCCATTGACTTTGCGTGCGTCCTCTTATGTTCAGATTTTCTCTCTATTTCTAATCTCTTGCTCTCTTTGCTGTCCCAGGCTGCACTCGCTAGGGTTCCTTTGGTGTTGAACGAGTGTTTGGTGGCAGTGATACTGGATTGCATGGCGGATTTTGTGTTTGCTAGTAAGAGTTTTGCTTTTGTATGGCGTGCTTCATTTCTTAAATAGTTCAAATCCCTAATTTTTGTTCATGTGTCTTGCAGATCTGGTTCAGCAGATTTTAGGACTGTACAATAGGTACATCATCCAGTCCGGACAAATTGAATGCGGGTGATTTTCCCTGTATTTTGGATGATGTTTTAATAGATCTGGTTTTTAGGTTGTACACTTGTTGCCGTATCGACTTTATAAGTTGTATGTATTTTGATATGTGTTAATTTTGTCCTAGATTGTATGGCGTGTATGGTTTTGGCAGTTGATGCAACCTGCAGACAGGTTGTAGTACTTATCACCATGTGTATTTTGAACTGCTTTCCTGGCATTTGAATAGGTTGTAGTAGTCAGTGAAAAACTATTATGGTGTTGAAATAGTTGTGTTTTCTGAAGTTTGTTCTGCAAGTGGTGGGTTCATATTTGTTTTATTAGGTGAACTTGTAGTGTTCACATAGTTGAACTGATTGATTGTTCTTGTACTTTTTTGCTAATTATGTTGTTGTTGCAGATGTTGGAGTGCCGGTGCCTCCTGATTCTGACAAATCAGAACGCTTTCAAGATCTTGTGAATGTTATTTTTGAGACACCAAATCCTCTAGAAGAACTTGCGAATGTTGCTTGTGTTTCCCTTATATTTGCTCTTTTTTTATCAGCCTTCAATTCATATATATGCTTAGTTACATCAGTTGTTCCTTTTTGTTTGTGTCGGATGCTATGTGCTTTATTTATCTTGTGTCTGCAATGTTGATTGTGTCTCAATTTTTTATGTGCGTGGTTATGCTATTGGTTTATGCAGTTAATGACAGCCATGGTGTTCCAGCGGACATTGCTGATGTTGTTAAAGATATTAATGATGGAATGTATTCACTTAATGTTGATGATGGTGATGGCAGCTTGCAGTTCTTTGTTACTCAGTCTCAAAGTGTTGATGGCACTGAGCCTATTACCCAAGCTGAGGATGTTCCTATGCAGTTACAGCTCGAGGATGAAAGGATAAGAAAGAAGAAGTATGAATTCCAGAAGAGAAAAGAATTGGAACAGCGTCCAAAGGCTGCCCGTGTGCCAGAAAGTGATGTTGATGTTGCTCAAGCTCCTAAATGTGTAGGCGATGAAGGTGGTGATGCGGGTTTTTCAACTGTTCAAGCCGGATCTCATGGAAGTGACATGCCTGTGAAGACAAACTTGATGCAAACTTGGTTGACGCAAGTGTTTGATCGTGATGGAGTTAAGGAGAAGAAAGCTGTTTTGAAGAGGAAGATGTCAGATCGAAAACTGATAATAGCAAAACTGATGCGGATGGTGTTGCTGTGAAAATTGGTCCAAGCAAACTTGGTGGCTCCTCTGTTCGTCGGAGTCCACGGGGTTTGACAAATAAGAAGCCTTCTTCGTCTCCTCTTCAAGAGCGGTCTTTGTTGAAAGAAAATAAGAAGCGTAAAGTTCATCCTGCAAAGGTGAACAAAGGTGTGAAGAAGCATGCTCATGTCGAAGTTGGAGATGCTCCATCTAGAAAAGATGATATTGAAGTTGATTCAGAAGATGAATTTCCAATGGTATGTGTTTTGTACTACATGTGACTTGTTGTTTTAATAGTTGAACTTGTGCAATTTTTTTTACTTACATTCATATGCTTGTTTTGTTTTCTATATTCATTGTTTGCAGTGGTATGTGTTTTGCACTGAATGTGACTTACTAGTTGTACTTGCAATGATTTAATTGTGTTTCGGCTAGTATTGCGGCCAGGTTAGGCTGATCATTGTTTGCATCAATTGAGGGGTGGTACGGATGTTGTTTTAATAGTTGAACTTGTGCAATCTTTTATTTTTCTTTTTACTTGCATTCATATGCTTGTTTTGTTTTCTATATTCATTTTTTTAAGATGCGGCTTTTTTGTTTTCATTTACAGCCTGTTAGCGTTATGAGTCCGGTCAAGCCGGTGGGAGGCAATGCCGGAAAAGTTTCCTTGGATGAAGGTGACCAACGGAAATTGAACTTAATTGTGCGATGTTCGTTGAGAGAGGTTGAAGATTGTGCTAAATTGCTCGAAAGTCGGCATGTGGCTAGGGTTCATGCATCTGGTTTTGGTTCTATCTTCAAGTGGAGGGTGAAGTCTAACATTTCCGGCCCTCTGATGGGAGTTTTGTACCTGAGGATAGATTGTGATACAATGACTCTTGACATGGGTGAAGCTAATAAGAAGCTTCGCATCACTAGCGATGGTATACAACAATTATTTGGTTTCCCTCATGGTGGTCGTTCTGCGCCAAGGCCGTCAGAGGACGGATATGACGACGCTCTGATGAAGTTAAGATCGGAGCTTGACATTAGCAGGGACAAAGATATCAAGACAAAGGATTTGAGGAATAAGCTCAAGGTGCTCGTCAAGGATCCTAGCAAAGATGACCTTGCTCTTAAAGTGTTCTTCATGATTGTGGTTATGAAGGTTGTGTTGCTTGGTTCTTCCACGCGTGTTTCCAGAGAGGCATCAATGTTTGAGGGTCTCGTCTTTGAGGACATGGCTAATATGGATTATTGCCAGCTGATGGTTGATGAGCTTAGAAGGGCTGTTGCCAAGTACCAAAATGGTGATACCATGGGGAAGGCAATCACAGGCTGTGCCATAGGGCATGTACTAATGTACCTTGACTGCCTTATCCGTGGCAAGACTGCGGAGCCTGACATGCGAGTCCCCCGTGTATGTTACATGGATCCTGCCAAGCTTTCTGATCTGGTTGATGCAGATTTGATAAAAAAGGCAATGCAGATCCAAAGACTTGGGTGTTTGGGAAGCTTCCGGTGAGTTTTGTTTGTTTTGTGTCTTCCAGACCTTTTTTTATTTTAGGTATAGCTATTTTTTGCTGTAGTGGACATGTGTACTGTAGAGTTGTCTGTTTATATTTTGTATGGTTTAGGTATGGTTTTTTAGTACTGTTGTTTAGTGTCTGGTTGAACTGAATAACTTTGTCCAACTGGCCTGTTGGTAAATACTAACAAATTGGCAATGACAGTTAAAGTTTATTAGTGGTGTTGATTTTAAATCTGTTAATAACATGATTTATTTTTCCCTATGTGTTGCATTGATTGATTAACTATTTTTCCCTTTTGTTTGTAGTGGAAAACTCAAGAGGAGGTTGTTTTTTCCGAGTGTATAAACAGCCAGTCCTGGAGATGCCGTCGTCTCAGGTTCCGAAGTTTTCATCTCTGCCTGATGAGTTGAGGGATGGCCGTGGTGTTGAGGGTGCTGGTTATGCCCCTAGCCCTAGTAATGCTAGTGCTTCACAGAGGTAGGATTTTGGTATTGATGTTGCTGTTTCAGCGTTGGAGCGCGCTGAGCATATCTTAAGTAATGTGTGTTCTGAGCTGCAAAAGGTCCCAACAATAGTTGAGCGTTTGAGCTGTATCAATGGTATCCTTCCTGAAGGCCATCAATTTAACACTGAGGAAGCTGTTGACTACATTGAGATGGAGAGAATTTTAATTGGTGATATGCGTGACGGTGCCGCTAATCTAGTTCAGAGCTCGGTTCGTCTGTTGAACAACATGAAGCGTTTCAGAACTATGCAAAACTCTCGCTGCAAGCCATATGAAGAAATGCAAATGTTGTTATCAAGCAGTTTGAGCAGGATGAGGCTGCTGCCACCGACAACAGGGCTGGTGATGGTACTGAGGCTAATGTTTTTGATCACGAAACGAATGATGTTGGCTTTGGGCGTCCTGATGTTGATGTGAGTCAGTCCTCGGTGTTTGCAATTTTTACTTTGTTGTCCTGATGTCAGTGTTGTAGTTGAACTTCCTCATGTTCATCTATTTATTAATAATTTTCTTTCATGCAGATTGATCACGATGAGGCTGCTGGCACCGACAGCAGGGCTGATGATGGTACTGAGGCTAATGTTTCTAATCAGCGTACGAACGATGTTGGCTCGCAGCACCCTGTTGTTGATGTGAGTCAGTCCTCGTTGTTTGTATGTTTTTACTATGTTGTTCTGCTATCAGTATTGTAGTTGAACTTCCTGATCTACATCTGTTTATTAATTTTTCTTTTTATGCAGGAGACCAGTCATAATGTTGAGGTTGCTTTTGACGGTGGAGTTAATGATCCATCCACTGATAAGTGCAAGGTAATTTTTATTTTCATTGTGTTTATTCATTTTTTCTTCAAATTTCATGTGCATCGATGTGTCTTGCTTGTTCATTTTTCTATCTCACACCATTCATAGTTTGCAAGGGGGTCGCAACATTTTTTGTTACAGTTGTTTTAATTCCTTGTGTTTATTATTACTCACAATAGCATTGTGTTTTTGCCTCATTACATTTGAATCAGGGTCCTATTGTTGGCGATGAGCCTTGTTTTCCCGTTGGTGATGTTGCTTTGAATGTTAGCAGCAGCAAGATCGATGATGTTGATGTGAATGCTTCCAAGGTTTGTTTTTTTGTGCACCTGTTGGTAGCTTATTTTTTATTGTTAGTTTTGTTCATATTATTCACTTTTTCTGAATTTTTATTCTCGTCAGATTACTGATGTTGAGCGTGAGGTTGTCCTTAGTGGTGGAGATGATGCTCGTGATGTTCCATTGAATAGTGGGCGCAATGTTGGTACCAAAGTTGCTGATGAGGATGCTGGTGCTGCCAGCATAATTGATGCCAAATCGCCTGGTGTTTTTATTGCTGGGAATGAAAATGTTTCTAGTTTTGAAGATTTGCCGCCGGAGAATTTCCCGCCTAGAGGTCTTGATTACGGTGATGCATTGCAAGATGCTTCTAGCGTGGAGGAGGTGCCATCCGATGATGATGATTTACTTCTGTCAATTTCTTCTGACCCCTTGACGCAGGAGGCGCTATTGTCGTCCCAGGATTTTCTTTCTACAAACCCTGAAAGCGCATCAATATCGGTGTCCTCTCAAGATGTCCCATCGTCAAACCCTGAAACTGGAGGCATAATGGTCTCATCACAGGAACTACCGTCATCGTCAAACCTTGATAGTCCAGGTAAGGACTTGTAAATGGGGCGTACTTCTCAATTTTTGAATTTTGGACATGTTCTCTTGTAGTTGTTGAACTTATTATGTTTCATCATTTTCTGCAAGCAGAAAGTGGTAATGTTGTTAAGGTTGATACGTTTTTCTTCGCTGTTACGAGGTTGCGCACGAACCGTATGAAATGGTTAGTTTTGGATTTTGCCCGTACTAGTTTTTGTCTCTTTTTCTTTCTCTTGTATGATTATTGTTCTTGTTGCAGTAGTTTTAATTCATGTAATCTTTTGTGTTTTTCTAGTCACAAGCCGATGTTTCAAAATAAAGAGTGTGATGCCAGTGTTGGTTCTATTACTAAAGTGTTTGTCCCCACTGGCATGCTCAACTTAGACACTGTTGATGTTGTTTTATATTCTCTATGTTAGAAGTACCGAGACACTGACAAGTTGATAGTTCCCAGATGGGTGACGGTCAGTATTTTGCTTTTTTTTAAATAGCATGATAACTTGTTTTGCCAATTTTCTAACTGTTGTTGTTCTTTTTGTACAACAGACCAATATCCGTGATGGAAATATTGATTCCAATGTGCTAAATTGGTTCACAAGATCAGGTGCTGATGGTTTTGACCAAGTAGGTGAACTTGGACTTTTTGTACTCATTAACTTGAACTATCATGTTTTCTTTACAATTTTGGGAGGTGGGGGGAATGAACTTGATATGTGCTTCATTTACACCTACACTTATGAATGATCCGTGCTTCTTTTATTAAAGCCGCACTTATTGTTGCAAGGAAACTGAACTGATTATGTGATTTATATTGCAGTGGATATAAATTCTTTATGATTATGTGATTTTTGGTTTGTACTTATGAATTTCAATTTCCATCTTTTATTTTATTTTTTGGAGGCGGAATTTTTTGTTTCATTATGATTTGGTAAATTCATTTTTCTTGTGCGATTTTTTATTTCAGCTTCTTTTCCCTACATTTGATCCGCCGTCATTTGTGGCTACCATGAAGCCTAGTGAAGTATCTGGGCATTGGTGCGTGGTTGTTCTGAATTTGAAGTTCCGTCGTTTCGAGTGTCTTGATTCACTCCGTGATGAAACCTGGGGTGATGAAGTTAGATTCTTAAGGAATATGATAGATAATATAAAGAAGCTTTGGAGGGAGTCCACTGTAGACAGGGCCAAACCGTTCTCACCGGCGCATATTGATGGTTTCTCTTGCGAGTTTGTGCGGGTGCCTCAGCAGGAAAACACGTGAGTATCCATTTTTAATGATTTTTGCTGGTTGTTTTTGTTGCTGGAGGATGTTGTTCCTGTATTTTTTGGATTTTGTGTTGTACCATTTTTTGTTTTTTCCTTTGTTTACAGGCTACAAAACTGCAAGACCTATTATTGCCGGGAGGATGGTGTAATTCAAATGGTCGATTACAGCCATGAAGACATTTTGGACATTAGGAAGACTTTGTTGAATACCTGCGCAACTAGCGATGTGTTTGATGTTGACTTCCGGGGTTTGTTTGGCATCGAACCCTATACGTGTGCATGGACTTTTATAATTTTTTTGCAGCTTGTACTTCTCTATTAGTACTGTCATGAAATATGTATTTGAACTTACGCTTTGTGCGGTATTTTTTTTCCAGGTGAGTGGCTGGATCTTGGTGATATGACTACAGGTTCTTTGGTAGCCAGTTCTCGGAGCTCGAGCGCGTAGATTTTGATCTTAACCAGGGGGGTTCTCCCGAAAAGAAAAGATCTGGTGTTATGAAGGGGCGGTTGGGAGCTCTGAGAGGTTCTATGGCTGCTTGTGTAGATAGTCCTACTACACCCAAGAATCCCATTGTGGAATTGATAGACAGCGATGATGATGTGTTTGACAAGATTGCTGGTGTTGAAAGAGTCACGAGGAGCGCTGCTGCCAAAGGATTATCTCCCCTTGCTAGAATAATGGCTCGTAGAGCTGGTGGTGCTAGGAAAGATCCCGCTTTGGATTCTGGCAATGTTGTAAGCATGAAGCGTGCGCCCAGAGCTCCTATAAAGTTTTGCTCCCCTCTCCAGCAGCTTCACCCTTATAAATTCCCTCGCCTGGGCAAGGCTCGCAGGTTGTATAATCTGTTGCTTAGTGATGAATGGCGTGAGAAGTATGCCGAGTGAGTATCTCTCATTATTTTTCCTCTTCCTTTTCTTCTGTTGTTTGTAACTGCTGGATAAATAAGACCTGAACTGTTCCTTTTTATGAACCTAGAACTTCTATGAATGCCTTATCTTGCTTCTTCTTCTTTTTGTTATTGTGTGTGCTGCAGGGATACATTCTCAATGATACCTCAGCCTGATGATAACGTAACTAGCTTCACTGGGAAACACATCTGGGAAGTTTTTGCACCTGGGCCAATGATGAAGGGTGATGTAATGGACTTCCTCATTGATGATTGGAAGCAAGATCCCTATAGAAATTCTGATTTCGCATCTGGGAAAAGGATATTGCTAAGTCCATATTTCATCACGGTAATCAATCAGATCGGTTTCTTTATGTTGAACAAGACTGCCTATTGTTTTTACGAGTTTTACTAATACTTTGCTTGTTGATTCTTTTCCGCTTTCTATTTTCTATTTTGGATTTTTTGCAGGTTGTGCTTGACTGTTTGTTTTACGAGGATGGAAATAAAGTGTTTAATGTGGAGAGTGCAGCGAGAGATTTCAAGAGCTATGTTAAAGCTAATGAAGACTTGCTTAGTGCCGACCTTGTGAGATCTACTAGCTGATTTTTGTTCTTTTTTGTTTGTTGTGATGCTGGTTTTAATTTGAATATTTAACATCTCTTTTTTGGTAATTAGTTTTTAGATCATGATGCCTCTATTCAAGCCTATGGTTTTATCAAAGAATAGGAAAGTGAACCACTATTCCTTATATGTCCTTGACTCTTTACCTTATCCGAAGAACCACCGTCCTTCGAAGAACACCTATCACAAAGACTGCGAGAAGATTTTGAGTGACATTTATTATCTGTACTAGATTAATATTTCTGCATCTTTGTTTCTGCTTTTTTTCTGAGTCCTAAAACTGTGTGGGTCCTTTTGTTTTTTTACAGATTTCTAGATTGGTCAAAGTAATGAAGGCTGTGTATGGTGATCCTCAGTACAATACGAGCAAGCAGCCCAATTGGGAGCTATTTGCAAAGAAACCAATGTTTGTCAAGGTTCCACTTCAAGGGAAAAATGAATGTGGCCATTATACTTTGAAGTATGCGGGATGCTATGATGGTGAAAATATTGTTGAGAACATTCGAGATAATGACGTGGGTTTCTTCTTGTGCTTTTCACTTTCTGTTTTTGGCTTACTGTGCATCCTTTTTTTTTGTGTCATGATTTTTGATAATTTGTTTTATTGTTTTGCAGCCACGAATTGTTGATTGGAAAACTGAGGATCTGTATAGAGTTGTGTTCAACCGGAATAACAATCTTCTGGTGACGGAGCTTCCCAAGGAGGTTCAGGCTTTGGCTCCTGATGCACAGGAGAAATGTTCATCATTTGCATAGTGAATGGGATAGTTGTGTGAAAACATTGTAGGCTCTATTGTGTAGTGTTTGATGTCTTGTCGAGTACTATGTAGTAACTAGTATATTTTGTGTTGTGTTTTAAGTGTGGCACAATGTTTCATCGGGAATTCATTTTGGTTAAGTTTTATTTTTTGTACTGAAGACTTATATAGTAGTTGAACTAAAAACACTTTTTTTCAAGTGTATTTACGAGTTGTTGCTCAGAAAGTGAGATTTATTTTATTTTTATGTGATTCCATCCTAAGTTGGACCTTTATAGTTTCTGTACTCTCATTTTCTTGTACTTATGATATAGTTCTGTTTGTACTGATTTGTAATCTCATTCAGCGTAAGGCTTTCAAAATTTTGGTGCCAAATTTCTGTTTGAACTTCTTGAACTTTAGTAGTTGAACTTCATAGTAAAAGTTAAAGTACTCGTTTAAATTAGCTACGTTTAAGAGATAGTCCTATTAAGTTCAAAACTATTTCTTTCTCAATGCATTAATTGGTATCATGATAGCACTTACCGAATAAACTTAGTTGTACTGAGATTCCAATTGTGATAGTACTTTTGATTAATTATTTATTGTTTGTGTTGTTTGATGCTAGTACGTCTTCTGTTGTGTTTCTTGTGATTTTTCTCTTTTGTCGAACTTATATCTTTTTGTTTTAGTTTTTGGCCTTCTTTTTTTCTAGGTTGTGGTTCTTCTCCAGGAAATGTTTGATCCTAGCACTTGCCGTATAGACTTAGTTGTACTGAGCTTTCAGTTGTATTGCCACTGTTAATTCTTAGTATGATACTGTTTTAAGGAATGCGAACTTAAGCTTCCCGTTCCTTTTTATATATTTGTAGAATGAACGTACCGTGTGTTCAACTGTACCAGAACTTTCAGTCCTAGGATGCTAGTGACTAGGAAATAGGTACTTTTGTTTATTTGCTTTTCCTGATGCAGTACTTAGTGAATTTCTAACTACTTTTTAGCACGATGCTTTTTAGTACTGAATGTTGTCCTCGGCTGAAACTTAGTCTTTTTAGTGTTCTTCTGAAACTAAAAACTGATTTTTTAGCTTGATAGTACTACCGTTCATGTCTAAGTTGTACTGAGCTTCGAAGGCTACTATTTGCTTTTGGCCTTTATTTAGTCTGCCACTTTTTTTTGCGAAAATATTCATGTGTTATTTTCTTTCTCCATGACTAGTGCTGCGTGGCAGCCATCAAGTTTCAACTTCAAATCATGGATGAACGAAATAGGAAGCTAGCAAACTTGTTGCACGACATAAGCAAACGATGTACTTGATAGACATAGGAAAACTTGTTCAAACCCTGACACACATAGCATAAGTTAGCTGGTTCAACATAACGAAAGCAAACTACAAATTTGAAACAACAATACTAAGGACACACACAACATAAGGTAGCTGGTTTAACATAACAAATCCAGACTTTCATGCATCCTCATCCGCGAAGTTGTAGTGGTAGTAGGGGTCAGCCTCCTGCTCTTTTGAAATATCCCAACCTGTCACGATGTTGTCGATTGTCTTCCATGACTTGTACATTGCATATGCATCTATTCCTGCGTACGTGATGAGGTTGTCTGGCAGCGGGCTGTTCCCCCACAGTTTGTCACTAGTAGAAAAAGGACCTTATGTGAGACACATTAGTCCCGGTTCAATTTTGGCCCGGTACTAATGGTATCATTAGTACCGGTTCGAACGGCTATGCATTAGTGCCGGTTCATGTTGAACCTTTAGTACAGGTTCGTGCCACGAACCGATACTAAAGGGGTGGTGGCAGGCTGGCATCAGGCCGGGGCCCCACGAGCCCCTTTTGTCCCGGTTTGTGGCACAAACCGGTACTAAAGGGCCAACCTTTAGTACCGGTTCGTGGCACGAACCGGCACTAAAGGGGTCTAACCTATAGTCCCGGTTGGAGACACAAACCGGGACTATAGGGCAATTTTCAAACTTGAAAAAATCATAACTAAATCATCCTAATTCAGAAAAATACATATAATATTTCAAAATTGATACGCTGAAACATCATGTTTTCCGTTTCGACAATTTTTTAAAATCTCAAAATTCCAAAGGGAAAATAGAGTTTTTGGGCGTTTTAGACGTTTTTAGCGTTTAGTGCTAGGGTTTAGATTTCAGAGTTTAGGGTTAGGTTTTATGGTTTAAACCCTTAGTTTTTACTGGTTAGCATAGAGTTTCCGACGTTTTAAGTCCCGGGTTTAGGGTTTAGGACAATTTTTGAAATGACAAAATTGTAAAAGGAAAAAAAGATATGTTCTAATTTATGTTTTTTTGAATTTTGGTTAAATCTTGTCAAACCGGTCAAACAACTGAGTCAAGAAATATAGAGTGTTACTAAATAATTACGCAATAATATTAGTGTTACTAAATAAGTATCTCAGTTTTACTACATAATTATTGTCAAACTGTGGTCAAACTGTGGTCAATTTTGGTCAAATCTGGTCAAACTATGGTCAAACTATGGTTAAACTACTTATTCAAGAAATATTAGTGTTACTACATAATTATTGTTTTTTAGAATAATAGTTTCAAACTCAAACAGTGAAACGTGTGACTTCATGCTCAAGCTAAACTCCTGAGGGTTAATAGGATTCACATCTTACTATTGTCAGGAAAACAACAGGTGCAGACTTGGAAATGAGGGAGAATAGAACCCAGAAGTTAAGCGTGCTCAGGCTGGAGTAGTGAGAGGGATGGGTGACCGGCCGGGAAGTTAGGCGATTTGGAATGAGTGATCCGCACTTGAGCAGTTAAGAGAGGTGATTAGAGACTAAATCATCAAATGATTCAGAAAAATTAAAAAAAATTCAAAAGATTTTCCAAAATTTTCAAAAAAAAATTTTAAAAAAACCTATAGTACACCAGGGCACGAGCTCACGCCACGTGGTTGGCCTTTACTGCCGGTTTGTTATTGTCACGCCCAATATGCGACCCTATCCAAAAGGAACTCGAAGGTCCCACCAAGGATAGAGCCGCATATTGAAACGCTTTTGCAAGGTGGATATCATTACATCAACATTACATAAAAGATGGGGATACACACAAGGGGCATACAATGCCACACGAATAAAACATCACAAACATAAGAGCATCATCTGACTACTGATGAAACATAAACAGAAACTCAAACGACATCCACCCTGCTAGCCCAGGCTGCCGGCCTGGAACCTATCCCTGATCGAAGAAGCAGAAGAAGAACTCAACGCAAGCAAGCATCGCTCTCGCGTCATGATCATCGCATAACCTGTACCTGCAACTATTGTTGTAGTAATTTGTGAGCCACGAGGACTCAACAATCCCATTACCATGGGTATCAAGACTAGCAAAGCTTAATGGGAAAGGAAGGGGTAAAGTGGTGAGGTTGCAGCAGCAACTAAGCATATATGGTGGCTAACATACGCAAACAAGAGTGAGAAGAGAGCAAGCAGAACGGTCGTGAAACTAGCAATGATCAAGAAGTGATCCTGAACTCCTACTTACGTCAAACATAACCCAGAAACTGTGTTCACTTCCCGGACTCCGCCGAAAAGAGACCATCACGGCTACACACACGGTTGATGCATTTTAATTCGGATCTGGTGTCAAGTTATCTACAACCGGAGATTAACAAATTCCCATCTGCCTATAACCGCAGGCATGGCTTTCGAAAGATTATACCCTGCAGGGGTGTCCCAACTTAGCCCATGATAAGCTCTCGCGATCAACGAAGGATATACCTTCTCCCAGGAAGACCCGATCAGACTCGGAATCCCGGTTTTCAAGACATTTCAACAAGACTAGCAAAGCCGCCGAATGTGCCGACAAATCCTGATAGGAGCTGCACATATCTCGTTCTCAGGGCACACCGGATAGTCCAAACTTCCGGTAGGCCAGCCCAGAGTTGCCCCTGGTGGCCACCGGCGGCTGACAGGTTGGACCAACACTCATGATGAGCACTGGCCCTGGGGGGATAATATAAAGATGACCCTCAAGAGCGCGACTCCCAAGGGAAAAAGGGCTAGGTGAGGCAAATGTAAAACCAAGGTTGGGCCTTGCTGGAGGAGTTTTATTCAAAGCGAACTGTCAAGGGGGTCCCATAAATCACCCGACCGCGTAAGGAACGCAAAATCCGGGAACATAACACCGGTATGACGGAAAATAGGGCGGCAAGAGTGGAACAAAACACCAGGCTTAAGGCTGAGCCTTCCACCCTTTACCAAGTATATAGATGCATTAATAACAATATAAGAGATATTGTGATATCCCAACCAAAATCCTGTCCATCATGGAGAAATCTTCAACTTCACCTGCAACTAGCAACGCTATAAGAGGGGCTGAGCAAAAGCGGTCACATAGCCAAACAACGGTTTGCATAGGAAAGGTGTCAAAGGTTAGAGGTTCATGGCAATATGGGAGGCTTGACGAGCAAAAGACAGGTAGCGCAGCAAAGCGATAGAACGAAGCAACTAGCATAGCAATGATAGTAGTGAGATCCAGGGTAGCCGTCATCTTGCCTGGAATCCCGCAAGGAAGAAGAATGAGTCCATGAAGAAGACGAACGGATGAAGCCACGAAGACGAACCAAGCGTAGACGAACGAATCCTCACGATCTCAACGAAACAGGAACTATCGAAAAGAAGCACACTACATGGTAAACACACCACACATGAACAAGGCATGCTGCACAACAAGCATGATGCATGACAAGGCTACATGAAGCTACTCATTGCAAGAGATGACGCCAACAAGAGCAACACATCAAGACAAATTTAAATGAGGCCGGGAACAACATATAACAATTCCGGTAAGTCCTCATATGCAAATTTCGAAGTTGGTCCAGATCTGAATAAACCTTATGTTCAAGTTGTTAATCAGCAAGTTAAGATGCACACAAATGATCTACACGAGATTCTAGTCAAGTTACATATAAAGTTCATTTAGTTCGGGGCTACGGCCTAGAAGATACGAGCAGAACAAGTTAAACATGGCATTGATGTAAAATGCAGACAAACATCAAGCAAACACCTCAAAACAAGGATGCAACATGATAATATGAAACTACATGCAAAAACAAGCAAGTTTGAAATAGAGCACACTCAAAACGGAGCAACGGTTCAACACACACACACTAAACAAGTTTAAAGGACAAGCTGTCCAAAACAGCAACTAGGCATATTGCAAGCACCAAAACAATATGAAAACAAAAGACATGGGCATGATGTACAGGAAAATCATAACAAAACATGAACACTGAGCTATCTCCATAAATCACTAGAACATGCTCAAACACACATGGTAAGATTGCAAATGATTACAGTTCAGACTTTGCAGAAAATAACATCAGGTTGCAATGTTTAGTGCTATCAAACAACATGTTACAGGAACTTATCATGGCAAACAAAGGCATGGCATGAAACTACTAGATGCATAGATCAAATGTCCTTTAGTGTCCATGAGCCAAAAAGGATCAGAAAATATGATGGCACCCACGTAAACATGGCAAGTTATATTACAGATTCAAACATGGCAGAAACAGAATTATGAAGGCATGTTGGTGAGCTTGTGCAACTCACTACAGATCATTATATGGCATGGAAAGGCACCCAACAGTAAGAAGACATGTTTGTGAAGCTAAGAATGGCAATAGCAAGTTCATAGGGTGCATGGATCACTAACAACAAACATGGAAACAACTGAACTTAATGTTAACAGGCTGACAGCAACATTATGAAGCAACTTTGGAGCAAGGAAACAACAAGCTACAGAAAGCTATAAATGCTACCAGGGGCATGGATGGTTAGAGGATGACATGTAGAACAAAACTTGTTTAGTGATCATCTCCAGATTATGCATAGAATGACTAGTAGCAACAGGTTTACATAGCATCGCGAAATAACAGATTCAGCCTAGCAAAACAGCAACAGCGAGTAGACTAGTTAACAAGCTCGATTCACTCACCACAAGTCATTGCATGACAAGATAAGCATAGCATCATCAAGAAGACATGTTTGTGAAATAATCCAGGTCAGGAACAAGTTTATAGAATGCAAGGATCAACTATAGCAACCTTGGCAAAATTGAATAACATGTAAACAATCTGCCAGGAAACATTTTGAAGCAAAAGTAGAGCAGGAAAATGACATGCTAGACTACTCCATAATTGCCAACAGGGGCATGAATGGATAGACAATAACCATATGTTCAAAACATCCTTACTGTAGTATCTCAAAATATGCATGGATCTCTCTGTAGCATCATGTTTACATGGCATCAAAATAACAGCAGAACAGGGACTAAAAACATCAATAACACGAAGCCTAGTTTGCATGCTTGTGCTAGACCCCACATTGATCACAAAAATACATGATAAGCACCTCTGTAAAAAAGACATAGCATAGATCAAAACGCATGAAGAAATCAACCTCATAGGATGCACACATCAATCATGGCAAAAATGACAAAAGAGCTAGTTCTGTTAACAGACAGCAGAAAACATCATGAAGCACTTTTGCAACGATGATTCAGGCATCAAGATGACCTCAAATGAATATGATGCAATGGAAAGAAATGAGGTACTTGTCGAGACGAACAATTCGGCATATTACATGCGCAAAACGGAGCTACATGCATAGAGATATGGCAGGTCGAACATGGCATGAAAATTACTGCAGATCTGGGGACTTAGGCAAAAATCACCTCGGGGAAAACAGGATGGAGGAGACCCGGGACGGAGAGGACCGGGCGCGATGGGTGGCGTTTGGTTCCGGGACGGGTGGATCTGGTCCACCCGGACCGGATCTGGAGCGGGCCGGGTCCGGCAACGGCGAGGCGGCCGGAGGTGAGGAGGACGGCCGGAGGCCACGGGAGCGGGGGTGAAGGGGTCGGTGCGGAGCTCGCCAGCAGGGCCCCACGGCAGCGGAGCCGCGGGACGGCGGCGGTTGCGGGGGCCCCAGACACCTGGTGACATGATAAAATACAACACGCAAGCAAATGACATGGCAACAACGGCGAATAACTGGCAGACACCTGGAACCGGGGCGTTACAGTTATGAACCGGTACTAAAGGTGGGGTCTTTAGTCTCCACTCTTTAGTGCCGGTTGCGAAACTGGCACTAAAGGCCCTTACAAACCTGTTTTAAAGCTCCGTTTTGTACTAGTGTGTGGTCTTCCCTGTTCATCTTCTTCTTCATGCCTTCGTAGAATGGGTGGATGATGCCGCCTGCAACATCGGCCAAGGAGTAGTAGTATTTGATGGTGTTTGGATCTTTCCACTTGCGCTGCATGTCAATGAAGTTGTTGGGATTGATTTCCAAACCAGACTCCTCCAGCATCCGCTTGTCACCTCCAATGCTGAAACCAACAAATGTGTACAATTTCTCCTCCCGCAAGAAGTCTTTGAGGCGCTTGGGCCTGCAAGGGGGGAGACACACATTTATAGATTAGTCTTCTTTTTTGAGGATTTAATTCTTCTCCTTTTTTTTGTTTTACAAGTGATAATCCATGAGGTAGATGCTTATATATTATGAGTCATGCATGAATGTAGTTCAGAAACTAGTACACAAAGTCCTGAAATTAAATTCAACTACATTGTGTTATTTTTCTTTTTTGCTATCTTCGTTGCTTCACCAAATGCTTCACCAAATTAGAGAATCATTTTACCAGAGTCAATGATATATGCGCTGCTTCATTCAAGTTTAGTTTTCTTTTTTGTTGAATAAAAGACCTATATCAGTTCTTGATACATCTTTGTTTATTAATTCTATGTCAAGTTCAAAATTTAGTTTGAGAAACATGTGCATCAAGATATGGACCTATACCACTTCACCAAAGATCTTTTAATACATCAATTCTATAAACTATACTAGTGCATGAAGATCAGAATCTATGCTAGTACATCAAGTTCAGAAATTAATTTGGTGCATAAAGTTCAGAATGCTATAAACTTTTTTTCAGATGCTAATCTAGTGAAACAATCCACTTCACAGTTTCGGAAATGCATGTAACTTAATAAACATGTAATCGTGCATCCACTTCATATACTATAATAGTTCATCTAGTTGGGAAACAAGTTTTAGTGACTAGTACTGGTACAACAGATGAATGAACAGTAGTATGGGTTACAATGGATTAATGTACTTCAAAAACTAGTAAAGAAAGTTCTGAAATTAAATTAAGTACATCATGTTATTCTTCTTCTTGGATTATACATAGTTTCATTAATGCTGTATGTTCTTCATTGGTACTAGTTTACTCTACTTTTGTTGAAATAGGATAACACAGAACCAGTGCTTCACCAAGTCCTTAGTTTATTTTCTTGCGAAAATAACATTAGATCAAATTTAGAAAATACTTCACTACAAACCACACTAGTACATCTAGTTGGGAAACAAGTGTGATTAAATTTTCAGGATACAGTACTAATAAAACAAATAAACCATATGCAGGGCAAATGAGTAGGATTGCTTACCATTTTGTGGCCGCTACGAAGTGGTACAACAAGCAGAGTTCCTCGACGCACAACTGCAGGACTGCCGCCATCTGTGGATGTTTTTCCTTGTCGGTGTACTCCACATCAACTCCGATGAAGCTCGGATACAAGCCGCCAAGCTTCCTCCAGAGCCTGGAGATCACCTCGTCGGCCTTGTCTGGTTCGCTGGTGCAGACGATCTCCAGCGTCTCCTTGCCGTGGAGCTCAACCCCTTTGAGCATTCTGGTGTACTCGCGCTTCTCGCCGGGGACGTTAATGTCGACGAGGTTGCTCCTCTTGTCTGACGTCTCGGCATGATGATGCTTGGCGGATGGTTCCTCCGCCATGGCCTTCCTCCGGCGACTGTGGGCTTTGGAGAGAGATGCTGGACGTTTGTGTGCAGTGGAAATGGAAGCGGCAATGGTGGTTTGTGGGAATGAGGGAGAGATATAAGAAAATGGGGTATTTTTGCAGTGCGCCGGCGGTGGTGTGTGGGAGGCGTTTCATCGGAGGCGTGTGTGTAGTGGTCGTGGGGGTCGCCGTTTGCAGTGCATCGTGGCAACCACCCAGTGGGTGGCGCGGGTGGTGGCGTGGAAGAACTAACCGTCCAAGTTAAATGCTTTTTACTGTTGAACTGACTAGTCTTGTCAAATTGTACGTATGACCTGCCAAATCCCACTGGCACGTCTCTGCAGTGGTGATGATGGCATTTTATTGTGGCACCCATTCGTATAGTCAAGCTGTACTTATCAGCTGCTTATCCCACTTGCACGTGTCAGCGTCGGTGTTGGTGGAGGTCTGAACTCCTCTACTGTCGTACTCGGATGGGTGATTGAAGTGTAATTGAACGTACCAAATACCAGCGAGACAATGTGTGGTGCTAATGGTTTTTTTAAAACAATTTTCATATTTTTTTAAAGGATTGTTTATATCAAGATAATCTGTGAGTATTTTTTACAGATAAATTAGATTTTCACCAGTATAGGATGTATTATATTCGCATTTTGCTTGAAGTAATTATTTTTATGTACTGATGGTCTTTCTAAATTGGGACTGGCAGGAGCAAGCATAGCTTTGTTTTTTCAAAACGATTTTTTTCAGTCATTCACTTGTGTGTTTGTTATTACTATGCCTTTTGTATTGCCGACTGAGAGTTATCAGTATTGATGTAATACAAGAGTTTAAATTTTTCCTTGACATTTTTTTTGCTAAGTTACTGGTTGACAGTAGTGTTTTGCGTCAGATATATCAAGATAATTTTTTTCAAATTTATTTGTGACTGCATTCAAAAGGATTATCAAATGGTATAAATAACAATGTCACTGCTTCAACGGGCACATATCAGAAATTAGATCAGTACTGGTGTGTACTCTGCCTTGTACTGCCGACTGAGAGTTATCAGTACTGATGTTATACAAGAGTTTAAAATTTTCCTTGACAGTAGCGTTTTGCGTCGGATATATCCAAATAAGTTTTTTCAAACGTATTTTGTGACTGCATTCAAAATGATTATAAAATGGTTTACATAATAATGTCACGGCTCCAGCGGGCACAAATCAGAAACTAAAAATAACTTTAGTTCTGATCGAGAAATCGACGATAAAGCTAAATAAGTTTTGGTAACGATAGTGTTTTGTGAAATGCTTCCTCATTGTGTGCTGATGCAACTGAGACTACAAGGTTATTTTTTAGTTGACGCAGCAGGATAACCACTATGTAGTGTTCAGTCTTGAGCGTCTCCTAACTGTCCCCAAATGTTGTGCCTTGTCGGCGCTCTTTCCAGGTTGAGCCTTGGCAGCTTCATCGTCAGTTTCAGTTTCCTCGCCCCCGACACTGTCATCTTCATTGTCTTCATCTGATAGGCCGTCATTCTCATCAAACTCTTCTTCTTCATCGTCTTCATTTGATTGTTTGGAACTCTGTACCTTGCCCTGTTTATGTTCAGCTCCACTGACCTCCTTGCCCAGTTTGCACGTGCGGGCATTACGTCCGTCAGTTCCGCCACACTTGCCGCAAGTGTAGCTGTTACGTGTGTTGTCTCCATTGGTAGAAAGCTGGGTGGCTCCAATCTGCTTGTTCTTGTTGACAGTGGCATATGTGCGGAGTGGGCATGTGCGGCAGTTATGGTTGCTCACGACGTTGCAGAATCCGCATGCCCTTACCCCGAGGGGTTTGCCGTCCGGGCCAAATTCCACGCGCTTGATGGGGCGTGGTGGCTTTTTCGCTGCTGCTTGCGTCTTGCTCTTCCTCCCCTTTGTGTTTGAGAATATTGGAGGTTTAATCAACCTTTCCTGCTACTGCTGGTAGGATGTGATATTGTCATGTTGTTCGCCTACAGCACCATCGAGCTCATCATCTCGCATGTGAGTTTGTCGGTGCTCTTGAGTGTGCACACGGGCAAGCTCCGGTTGCTGCTGCTCCTCTTCCTCGTTCTCAAATGGGTCAATAGCTCCCATATGGTTCATCTCGAATAACATTGTTGCAATATCCTGCTCAATGGCTTCATTGTCCGTGACACCTCCATTTTCAGCAGAATGCATGGCGTCGAGTTCTTGTTCAAGTTTGTCCATGAAGACCCTCGTCCTTCCCATTTGCTCTTGGCTTCTCAAGCTTTTTCTGTGCACCCTCATGTTCAGCGTCAGCAGTGAGATTTCAATGCAGTATTGGGATGCCTTGTTTGACACTATTGTCCTCAAGTCATTTATGTTAAATGTTGGTTGGATGTTCGGGCGTTTGGTGTATCTCCTGAGTATGTATTTCTCTGGAAGCTTTCAGCCTTAATTGTCTGCATCATGCACAGGACATGGATGCAGAAAAGACCTGTATTTGTGTTTGGAAGAGGTGCATGTTTTTTGTCATTTCATTCGAACAAAAACTTGGCAAAAAAAGTAGTATAGTATGTAACATCTTTTTTGTAGTCCTTACCTGTGTGGTCCCATAGCCTGCACTCGCACTCATATTTTTCTCCCTCGGGGTCTGCAACCACCTGGAAGGCACGCTGAGCCCACACAGACAGTTTTTGCGGGTGGTTGTAGCACACTAGGTACTTTTTGGGCTCTTCCGTCTCTGTCGCCATGAAGAGAGTGCTCATCTTTAGCCTATCTCTGATCTCGCTGTACACAACTCGTGTGTACAGCTTTGCCATCTGGGTGTCAAACCCATAGAAGGTCAGCGTGTTTTGTTCCGTCTGCAGATGCAAGAATGAAGACCAAATTGTCAGTTTTCTCGCAGGAAAAACTTCTAATAAAGTTTTTACTTTAGTAAGCATGTAATTTTTTGTCTTACGACAAGTGATAGACCTATACCCGGTTACCCATTGTCTCCTGGTTCTCTGTCTGCCTCCTGATTTTGACGCAGGAGTTTACCTGGCTGACAAACCGGTGTAGGTTATGTCTCTCATTTACGTAGTTCTTCTTGAGCACATAGTTCATGGTCTCACTTTGCTGTGCGATGTCATTTTGGCGCAGAAATTTCTTTGAAGTAGGCTGATATCCATTTCTCACGCTCGTTCCACATGCCCACCATTGTGGTATCATCGTGGAGGTTGTACTTATCCATGAGTCTTTTCCAGGCATCCTCAAACTCAGTTGGCATGAGGGGCCAGTTGAGAATTGATGTGAATTCATCATTAAAGTCGTCGTGCAGGAAATTTAGGTACGCGAGGTGTTCCCTGTACTTCTTCATAATGTGCCAGCGGCATAGCTTATGTAATGTGTTCTTGAAAACATCTGCGATCGCCAAAGCCATTGTCGGGCACTGGTCTGGTAATGAGAAAATAGACTCGGAGTGGTCAGCAGATGGTTGTGCATATATACCAATAGAACTGACACAACATTTTTATTGTGTTACTTTCCTTTTCTTTTTCGGAAGGGGTGTGGTGGTTTGGGGTGGTTTTAGCGGGTGTACCTATGAGGATGCATGTAGGAGCCTTCCTTCTCATGCACGTTAAAAATGTCTCGAACAGCCACTTGAATGAATCTGCATCCTCATCTCTTATCAGGGAAAAACCAAGGAATGTAGTATGTAAGTGGTTGTTAGTTCCGACAAACACCCCAAGTGGCATATGGTACTTGTTGGTCTTATATGTTGTGTCAAACGTTACGCAGTCCCCGAAGTCCTGATACGCCCCTCGGTAGCTTGCGTTCGCCCAGAATATGTTCTTAACTCCGTCGGACTCATCGAGTTGCATGTCACAGAAGAATTCCTTGTTTATAGCTTTCATCTCCCTAAAGAAGTTGACAGTCTTTAGGACATCGTCCACATCATCAATCCTTGAATTCTTTGCTTTCCTGCATATTAAAAGTTCATTGAAAAATGCATGTTGAACTGGCATCAGGTCAAGCGTTGCGTGATATGTTTGTACTGACAGAGGAAAAAATACATAGGCGGTTTATGGGAGGAGAACGATATTGTACTTACAGGTTAATCAGGTCTTTGGCATTCACTTCGAGGAAGTAGCTACCAGGGTCATCACCGCCCAGAATGCTCATGATTTGCACGTCTTCAATGCCTTTGAACTGCAGGCACTTGACGTACTCCAAGATTGTTTTGTCAAAGTTTTTGTGGGAGTGCAAGAAGACAAGCATTTTTGCGGTGAACTGTAGTCTGTGGTTGTGTTCCCAGACTATCTCTTTTAACGACAAATGTTCCATCCTTTTCCTTCTTCAGCCTCATTTTAGCCCCGTAATTAGTTCTGGCTGTCGTCCTATTACGCTGTCTATTTGCTTCAGACATCTTTGATTTATAAACTCCATGGCACGTGCAATAAAGGTAGGCTCTGGTCTTAAACTTGGGGCCTTCCCTGACAGCAAAACTAGCATGCTTCGCATATACGTTGTAGAAGTTCTTACTTTCTTCGAACGTTTCAAACCTCATCTCTAGCCTTGGCAGAACATAAGCTTCAATGTCAGGTGGCTGCACACAACAATGACCAAAAAAATGTTAGATGGGGTGGTCACAGCACCATTGTATGGACTGTGCTTTGTATTTTTTTTCTATATGGATACTTACATGTGTATACCTCTACGCTGCCTCTGGTGTTTGTTGTTCTCCCAGGTTTATGGGCGCCGGTGGTGTCACCCTTGGCACATGCAGCAATGCATCTCTTGGAGGGAGCAACGATGATGAAGATCTCCATCTCTCGTTGTACGACCGTCTCTCCTCAGATTCATTGTGATGTTGCTCCGGTCTATATGGCTCATATCTTGTACTTTTGAACCTGCTAGAGTGGTCAAAATTTCTGTCTTTTTGAACTGGTCTTCCCGTCGCAACTGCTTTTGCAGCACGGATGATTGATGTTGATGGAGCGACTGGTGGAAGCCTTCTTGCAACCCATCCACGACTTCCTGTCCTTGGCTTTTTGCATGCGCTAGGGAAGGAAAACAATTGTTGTTGGTGATATTGTTGGCCTTGTTGCAACCCAGCAATGGCAAAGCTTGCATTCCCAGACATTGCTTCTTGCTGTATAGAAGGACCTGTCCGTGCTTCTGATGATTGCGGTGTATCTTCAAATCTACCTGTACTGTTGAAATATCCAGGCGGTATTTCTGGTGTTACCCAACCAGGTGGTTCCCCATATCCGTTTTGCTCATGAAATGCTTGCCGCGTGTGCTGCCTTGCATGCTTCTGCAAACAACATTCAAAAGTTTTTGGGATTAATCTGGTTTCGTTTTCAGTCGAACTGATGAACGTTCATGTTCAAACACGGATGTACTGATGTACTGTTTTTTAGCACTGTTCTGTAAACTGGACATTGAACTCATGCATGACTTCTCTTTTATTCTTCTATAACTTATGCAACTACACTAGAAGTACTCCTAGTTTATGTATCATTGAACTTACTGTGTAACTGTGGCACTCTCTTGTCACTATCTACCTGGACTGATGCACAAGTTTAAGTTTTTTTAACTTGAACTGAAGATAGCATATTAGATGCACTGACAGTAACCTCGACATGCTAATCGTGCATCAATGCATCTACATTACAAATACTGCCAGTTTATGTATCATTGAACTTACTGTGTAACAACTTTATGGTGGAGCTCTGTCGACGAGGTCCATCGAGGGGTGGAGGAAGGAGGCGTGGATCACGGCCCAGGTGAATCTCCGACGCCCGGCGGTGGGGAGGCGCGCGGGGAAGCTCCTGCACCAGCTGGCGGGTATGCGAGCGGGGAGGCTCCTGCAACAGACGGAGGGAGGCGTGCGGGGAGGCTTCGGCGCCCGGCGGCGAAGAAGTGCGCGGGGAGGCTCCGCCGCCCGGTGGCAGGGAGGTGCGCGGGGATGCTCCGGCGCGGGGCAAGGCGACCGATGGTGGGGGCGATCGGGCCGGTGGCATGGCTAGATGGCGGCGGGTCGGGGGGAGTGGTGGCTGTGGATCGGGGGCCGGTGGTGCAAACTCGCCGTCGGCGGGTCACGGCGCCGCGGGCTCCCTCGCTCCGGCTGCCGCCGTCGCTCGCTCGCCCGCGACGGCTGCCTCCGGCGGTAGGACGCGGGTCGGATTGGGGCTTGGTTAGTCGTGGACGCATCGTTCCTTATAGGGTGCGAGGGTAACAGAATAGTCCAGCCATATATATATATAGAGAGAGAGAGAGAGAAAGAGAGAGAGATTGAGTGAGCGTGGCCCACCATGAGGTCGAAAGTGTGGCACCAACTTGGATGGACTGACCTAGATAGACAATCTGCGTGAGAGAGTATAGAGTGTGTCGATCGAGGCCCGAACAGGGAGATATATCATTTATGTGTGAAAGAAAACGAGGTTAAACGAGACTCAGATAAAGAGAGCGAGATTGAGCGAGTGTTGCCCGCCGTGCGGAAGAAAGAGTGAGACAGTCTCGAGGAAGTGACCTAGATATACAACGTGCGTGCGTGCGCACGAGAGGTTGGGGGGGCTAGATAGGCAATGCATGTATTTAGCGTGAGAGGGTGAGAGGGAGAGAGGGGAGAGAGAGCTCAGCATGGGGTGCAATGGCGGGTGTGTGAGGTAAATACATTTGGTAACAGGAGCAGAAAAAGGGGTTGTGTAGTTGAGAGACTTATAGATCGAAACATGGAGAGAAAGAATGAACGTATGTTG
>NC_057810.1:114072926-114096193 GCF_018294505.1 Triticum aestivum
TACGAGACTTAATATCGATGTTTCAATTCGGTGTAAATTGTAAGATTTGAACCGAGGACCAGGCATACGGGTAATTATTTCGAATTCGTGCCATACTAAGTTTCGAAAAGTTGACATTAACTCAATTTGTTTTGCTGTTCTGTAGGTCATATGTTTGAATCCATCCAAAAGTTTTCTCACTACCATGTTGTTCATCATATACATTGTCACACCCTAGCTAGTCATGCATTAGAGTGTTGCATCATGTTTACTCTTTCATCAGAAACTTGAAATGGGGATGACAGAACCCCCAGTCCCCTCTGAAACCAACTAGGGTTTACTAAAATAATTTTCAATGAACCTGAAATGCCCTTCTAAAATGCCCATCATTTTTGTCTTGGTTCAGAACCTCTGCAAAAGTGGTGCACATTTTCCTAGGCCATCCTAGGGTTTTTGAATTAAATCATAACTATTTGAATTTGGGCATTTAAAATTATATAAAATATTTAAATGCTCAAATATCTCCAAACTAAAATGTTTCATGTTGGAAATAATCCAACTATGAGCCAGGAGTAGTTTGGTGAATTTTGGAATTGCCTAGGTATTTTATTTAATTCAACAAAGTTGCAGTTATATTAGATAAAACAGAAAACAGAAAAAAACTAAAAGGGAGAAGCTTACCTAGGCTCCTCCCTGTTCAGCCCAGCCAGCTGGCCGGCCCAGCCAGCAGCCGGCCCAGCCCACCTCCCTCCTCTGTCGTCTTCGTCCAGACAGAGGGAGGGGAGTGTGGCCGGCGCGCGCGCACGGCCACCGCGCCACGCCACCTGCTCGCCTGCTTGCCTGCCCTCCCCTCCTCGCTCGACGCCCTGGACGACGCCACGTCTCTCCCCCTGCTCCCTCTCACTCTCCCCCGTTTCTCCCTCGCTCTCTCTCGCTCTCGGCCGAAGCACACCGTCGCCGCCGTTCGCCTTAGCCACCGCCTCCGGCCACCCCTCGCTCCCCCGAGTAGCTCAGAAGCTCCGCCTCGACTCCCTCTTCCTCCCCACCGCTCCACGAGTCCCCGGAAGCCCTGCATCGCCGGCACGTCGCCGTTCCCCTCTTCGGACTCCGACCACCGTCGCCGTCAAATTCGTCGTCTCCGACGCGTCCCCGAGCCCGCTTCGACGCCCACTGCAACCGCGGTGAGCCCCCGAGTCGTTTCCCCCTCTTCTCCCCCTCGTTCCCTCACCGTAGCTTCATCTCCACCACGGCCGAACCTCCGCCGTCGCTGAGCTCGCCGTCGACGCAGCTCCGGTGACCATTTGGTCACCCCGGCGAGTCCAACGAGTTCACAGAACCCCGTAGAGCATCCCTAGCACCTCGTTTTGCTCGACTTCGAGCTCCAGCACCGTTCCCGTGCACGACCGAACCCCGGCGGCCGCAACCGAGCTCGCCGCCGTCGACTCCGGCCACCCCGACCCCAACGGACTCCGCCAAGAGCCGCGGGTCGTCCTCAGCTTCACTCCGGTGGTCGCCGCGTTCCATTTGGTGGCCGAAACGACCAAAACCACTATCGCCGCCGCACTGTTGGTCGCCGCCGGCCAGAACTCCGGCGAGCTGACGTGGCCTAGTTGATTAACCACTAATCCACCACCTACTGACGCTGACAAGTCGGCCCCAGGGCTTAGTCAAAGCTAACCAGCCCCGGGTCAACGCGGGATTAGCCCCTGTGACACTGACGTGTGGACCCCACACGTCAGGTTTGACCCGAGCCAGCTCTGTTGACCTGCTGATGTCACTGTGATGTCAGGCTGACGCAGTAAATGATATTTTTGGATTTAAATTAAATCAGGAAATTCCAGAATATTATTTAAACTTCAAAAATTCATAACTTTTATTCTGTAACTCCAAATTGGACAAATTATATATGAAAAATGATCAGAAAAATCCAATCTATCCATCTGTACTATTTTCATGCATGATCAAACAAGTTAAATTGATGTTTTAAACAGAACAAGAAAAGGCACTTTAAAAGGCCATATTTGAATTTGGAATTTGAATCTTTGATTCAAATTTGCTCAAACACTTCTGGCTTTAGTTGCATTAGCCCAACACACTCATATTGCCATGTCTCATGCATGCATCATATTGTTGCACATTGTTTGGTGATGCCTGTGTATCGTTATCCTTTGCGACAGGATCTGTCCCCGAGGAGTACCGTGATTACCCTAACGAAGAATCGTATCCGTGCAACGAACCATCAGGCAAGCAACCAACCATTTGATCATATCGATACAATCCCATGTTCTCGCTCCTGCTCTCTTTTACTGCATTAAGACAACGCGATTCAAACTGCTGTGTGCTACGGTAGTTGAACCCATTTCCTCTGCATGACCTGTCATTGCCACAGTAACTAGATGAAACCCACTAGCATGTGTAGGAGTTGATTGAGCCATATGTATGTGTTGTTCCTACCTTGCTATGCCTGCTATGCTTAGAGTCGTGTCAGGTCTGGTTCATCTGGGTGATGGGCTGGAGTGAAATGTTAATGTCGGTAATGAGAGTGGTGTGGTGAACACGATTTGGTAAAGGTGTCGATGAGAGGCCATGTAGGAGTACATGGTGGGTTGTTTCATTGAAGCCGACCTTAAGCACTGAGATCTGTATGTGTGATTTAAGAATCAGCTACTACCATACATTGGGCCCTGAAATATGACCCCGCTCGACTTCTTATTCACCTTAGCTCTCTGTCTAGGAGTTGCAAGTAGTTTCTGGTGTTTGTAGCCTACTGGAGGCCGTGGACAGCGCTGACCGTAGGGGTGGGCTGTGATGCGGTAGGTACGTGGCCGGGTATACCGAATACCCGTTAGGTATCTCGGAACCCTGTTCACATCGTTCGGGGCCGTATGGGAAACCTCGGCCGGACTCCCTGCGGATGGAACCTGAATAGGCGATAAACCTGGACTAGAGGCTTAAGTGTTTAGGTAGGTCGTGGTCTACACCCACGTCGGCTTTCGCTTGAAGTCTGCCGAGCACATGTCGTGTGCAGACGCTAAGTGGTGGAAACATGTATGTAGAAGTACACCCCTGCAGGGTTAACATGATCTATTCGAATAGCCGCGTCCGCTGTAAAGGACTACTTGGTTGCCTATACAGTTCATAGACAAGTAAATGGAAACTATTAAAAGCCTCAAGATAAGTGTGAGTGCCGAGGATGGCTCTTCCGTAGGAAGACGGAGGTGGATCCTCGGTAGTGTATTGAAGTGGTGAGTAGTGGACTCGTGTGCGCAAAACTATTTCAAATGGAGTATCGTAGGATAGTCTAGCCAAGAGTCAAAGCTGGCTTGCTGCAATAACTCCACCAACCCTTCTTGATACTATGCATGTATGTAGGATCTGATGTAAGTCTTGCTGAGTACCTTTGTACTCATGTTGCTATAATCTACATTTTACAGAAGACGCTGCAACCCCTTCTGATGGGTTCTATGTAGACGTTGACATCAACGAGTAGGCTAAAGACCCAGGTGGTGACCCTGAGCTTGTGATGGACCACGTAGTATAGTTAGGCTTCCAAGCCTCTTTTATTTTACTAGTTGTCTGTACCCAGACAATGTACTTCCGCTGCTGGTTTGTATGACTGTATGACTTGTATGTTGGGTCGTGAGACCCGTACCTTTGTGTGTATGTTATGTATGGCTCACTGAGCCTTAAATAAAGTACTTGTGTCGTAGAGTCATGTTGTGATGCTTCGTTGTATTTGCACATATCGAGCATATTGTGTGTATGATTGAAATGCTTGGTATGTGTGGGATCTGACCATCTAGTTGTTTATCTTTAGTAGCCTCTCTTACCGGGAAATGTCTCCTAGTGTTACCGCTGAGCCATGGTAGCTTGCTACTGCTCTGGAACACTTAGGCTGGCCGGCATGTGTCCTTCTTCGTTCCTGTGTCTGTCCCTTCGGGGAAATGTCACGCTTGAGTACCGGAGTCCTGTTAGCCCGCTACAGCCCGGTTTACCGGAGTCCTGCTAGCCCAGTGCTACAGCCCGGACCCACTTGCTGATGACCGACACGTTCGAAGCTGGGTCATGGATGCCTGTCCCTATAAGTCTGTGCCACTTTGGGTTTACGACTAGTCATGTCAGCCCGGGCTCTTTATCATATGGATGCTAGCGACACTATCATATACGTGAGCCAAAAGGCGCAAACGGTCCCGGGAAAAATGTAAGACGACACCCGTGGGGATACCGTGCGTGAGGCCGCAAAGTGATATGAGGTGTTACCAGCTAGATCGATGTGACATCGAGTCGGGGTCCTGACAGCGTTGGCATCAGAGCCGGACTGCCTGTAGGTTCTCCAAGCCAAACTGGTCGATGTTGAGTCTAGAAATTCTTTAGTTAGATGTAGGGGAATTGTTTGTGGGATGGAACGTAAGGCTCTTTTTACTCCTTATACCTTATGACATTCTGATCTGAGTCAGTCCATTCTTCCACCGGGGGTTAAGGAATTAGGATCTGTTCTCTCTATCAGGTTCACGTGTTACTAATCAGTAGTACCTTATAAGTTTGATGGTTATCATCCTAGTTCAGTTCTACTACCACATTATGTAGCCAGAATGGTTCAGAACTTTGATGTGATGATGTTGAGTGTGTACGAAATCCTTTGTCAAATGTCTCAATATCCTTTTTGAGCATTTACAGCTGTTATGCTGCCGAAATTTTGCTAGAAATTCTAATGCCTTTGCATTATGATTATGCTTTCAGATGGCCACTCGCGACCTCAATCAAGTGGTTCGCCTGACTCGATGCCTAGATGTACCCGGTCATACTGCTAAGTTGGTTAGGGTAATGACTGAGGCTGGATACCGTTGGTGTCCTGAGTACAAGGTCGAAGAGCAATTCCGAGACTTTAATCAAAGCCAGTATCTCTGCACTGTTAGGATATTTCCATCTTATCCTGGATCCACTGAGCCTCTTCACTGCTCCTATGGACTCGGGGTTACTATCGAGATGGCTGTGCAGGATGCCGCCTACTCTATGATGACCATTATGCGAGTCAGATCTGGTCTATTTCGGGACTCTGACTTCCGGTATATGCCAGGATCACTTCCGGGAGCACAAGGATATCTCCAGGCTATCTATGCTGATTCCACTCAGGAGGATTCACGAACTCGCACCACTGCTGAGATGCTCGAGGATAAGGACCGTGAAAATCGGGCCTTAAGGTTAGAGCTCTTCAATACCCGTGCTGACCACTGGGCCACTTTGACTCGGTTCGCACCGGCGGTGCAAGCTGGATACTCAGATATGCGCGATCTCTATCCTGTGAGATCTGCTCTGCCAGACGTGATGGTTTGGCGTGATGTAGGAGGCATCACCCCACCTCGCGGTCCCCGCAGGCCACCGTTTGTTGGTCCACGACCTCATCCTAGCCCCTATGGTCCACAAGCTCCGCGAGATCGTCTGTTTCCGGATGAACATGTTGAACTTCCGGGCTATGGAGGTGACTTCTACGAGGACTACTACGGATCGGTCTGAGTTAGTAGTAGTATCACTAGTTCGCACTAGCTGTGTCGTCTATCGTCCCGCGTGACTCATGGGATATGACCTAGTTTGTACTCTTTCCGGAGATGTAGAAAAATAATGTATAGGAGCTTGAGATGCCTCCGATGAGATGTAATCCTCTTTTCACCGTTTTAGTACTTTGCTTGGTCTTGTACTAAACCTGTATGGTGTGTATGACGATGGAATAAAGAAGCAGTTTCTGTATCTACCATGTCATACGGATGATCATCTTGCATTTCGAGTTATTCCTTACACTCTATATCCTATGTCGGAATTTTATCATTCTGACTAAATCATTGTCTTGTTTACCTAGGATGGTCAACACGCGCGCCAACCCTGCTTCTCAAGAGCAGGCCGAAGGCAGTGAAGCCAGGAATGAAAATCTGCCTCATCCTCCTTCACTAGCCGAGGTGATGATGGAAGCTGAGAGAAACAAGCGGGAGACAAACCGTTTGTTGGAGCGTATTGAACAGAATACAGCACACCATCAGAGGGTTAACGTGGTGTCACTTAGTGATTTTATCAAATTGCATCCACCCACGTTCCACCACTCCGTCGAACCTCTCGACGCTGATGACTGGCTTCGCAGTATCTCTCACAAACTGCGTTCCGCGCTGGTAGCGGAGGCTGACAAGGTCACCTTTGCCGCATATCATCTTGAAGGCCCCGCCAGTCTATGGTGGGAGAATTATGGAGCTATGCGCCCAGCAGGCCATGTCACAACTTGGGTTGAATTCAGCGACGCTTTCCGTGAACATCACATTCCGGAGGGTCTCATGGACCGTAAGCGTGAAGAATTTTGCAATTTCACCCAAGGCCGACTTTCTGTGGATGTCTATAGCAGGGAGTTTGGTAATCTTGCACGATATGCAACCGAGGAAGTTTCTACTGACGCCAAGAAGCAAGCAAGGTTCCGTAAGGGCCTTAGTCCTGAGCTTCGCCACGACCTCCGTCTGCATGAGTGCACATCCTTTTCGAAACTTGTCAACAAAGCCATCAGTGCTGAAACTGGTCAGACTGACTATGACGCAACACGCAAGCATGGACGTGACACGGGTTCCTCATCCGGTGCTGGTCCTCAGAAGCGCCGCGTGTGGGTACCCAACACCGTCCTGCCACCCAGGTTCACACCGAGGCCATCTTTCCAGGCGCCTCGCCCCGCTCAACAGTCTGCTCCAGCTAAGCCCTATGGGGGTCCAACCAATAATGCTCCTCCACGTACCAGTTCCGTGACTTGTTTCAAGTGTGGGGAATCTGGTCATTATATGCGTGAGTGTTCCCAGACCAACCCCAATCAATCTGCTAAAACTGTTGGCCGTGGCAAGCCGACAGGAAAGGTGTTCCATGCTAAACCGGTCACCGCTTCACGTGGTCATGTCAACTGTGTCTCTGCCGAAGAAGCTCAAGAGGATCCCAACGTCGTTCTCGGTACGCTTCTTGTTAATTGCCACCCGACATCTGTTCTTTTCGATACAGGAGCCTCTCATTCCTTTATATCTGAAAATTATGCTCGTTTGCATAACGTTGCATTCTGTGATCTGCCGTCCACTATGGAAATCTCTACCCCTGGGTCTAGATGGCAGACCTCTAGGGTAAGTTATAGGAATGAAATCCAAGTCGATAGACTTGTCTTCCTTGCATCTTTGATAGCCCTTAAATCTTCAGATATTAATATCATTTTGGGTATGGACTGGATGTCAGCTCATCAAGCCAAAATTGATTGCTTCTCTAGGACTGTTCAACTCACCCACCCTTCGGGGAAGATAGTCAATGTCTTGACTCGAATAGCCAAGCGACAATTATATTCTCTTAACGCCAGCCCTTTGCCAGACCTTGAGGACGTTCCGGTAGTCCGTGACTTTCCGGATGTCTTTCCAGAGGAATTGCCAGGTGTTCCACCTGACAGGGATGTTGAGTTTGTAATAGACCTCATCCCAGGAACCGTTCCGATTGCTAGAAGACCTTATAAGATGGCACCCCTAGAACTAGCCGAGCTTAAGAAACAACTCGATGAATCCTTGAAAAAGGGTTTCATCCGACCTAGCTCATCTCCGTGGGCTTGCCCCGTCCTATTCGTCAAGAAGAAGGATGGTACGGACCGGATGGTTGTAGATTACCGACCTGTCAATTTGGTCACGATCAAGAACAAATATCCACTTCCCAGGATCAACGACCTGTATGATCAGCTCGCTGGATCCTCAGTCTTTTCCAAGATGGATTTGAGGTTGGGATACCATCAAATCAAAATCAGAAACGGGGACATTCCTAAAATGGCCTTTGTTACTCGTTATGGCCAATACGAGTACACCGTCATGTCCTTCGGTTTAACCAACGCTCCAGCCACCTTTTCTCGGTTAATGAACTCAATCTTCATGGAGTATTTGGATAAATTCGTCGTAGTTTATCTCGATGATATACTCATCTACTCCAAGAACGAGGAAGAACATGCCGAACATCTAAGGCTAGTGTTGAAGAAACTTCGAGAGCATCGCCTTTATGCCAAATTTTCTAAATGTGAATTCTGGTTGCCAGAAGTGACCTATCTGGGTCATGTAATATCTGGTAAAGGTATTGCTGTCAACCCTGAGCGAGTTCAAGCCGTCCTTGATTGGACTCCACCCGAATCGGTCAAGCAAGTTCGGAGTTTTCTGGGCTTAGCGAGCTATTGCCGTCGCTTTGTCGAGAACTTCTCCAAAGTTGCTAAACCTCTAACCGAACTCCCTAAGAAAGATAAGAAGTTCGAATGGACTCCACAATGTGAGCACAGTTTTCAGGAACTGAAAAGATGCCTGACTTCTGCTCCTGTACTGGTACCGCCAGACTTCTCCAAGGACTTCGTTATCTACTGCGACGCCTCGCGACAAGGACTAGGTTGCATCCTTATGCAAGATCGACACGTAATTGCTTACGCTTCACGGCAATTGCACCCACATGAGGAGAATTATCCTACTCATGATCTAGAACTTGCAGCCGTAGTCTATGCACTTAGGACCTGGCGACATTAGCTCCTCGGTAATCGTTGCGAAATATTCACTGATCACCAAAGTCTGAAGTACATTTTCACCCAACCGGAGTTGAATCTCAGACAGAGACGTTGGGTTGAATTGATCACAGACTTCGACTTAGGAATAACCTATACCCCAGGGAAAGCCAACGTCATGGCTGATGCGCTAAGTCGTAAATCTTATTGTAACAACCTGATGTTACAACAAAGTCAACCGCTTCTCCATGAGGAATTTCGGAAGCTTAACCTTCACATTGTACCTCAAGGTTTTCTTTCCACCTTGGTGGCAAAACCTACTCTTACGGATCAAATCATCGCTGCCCAAAAGCGAGATAAGGGAATATCTAAAATCAAAGAGAACATTGCTAGCGGAGGTGCTAGTTGTTTCTCCACAAATGATCATGGTGTTGTGTACTTTGAGAATCGTCTAGTGGTTCCCAAGAACCAGCATCTGCGGCAGTTGATCCTTAAGGAGGCCCATGAATCTCCTCTCACCATTCATCCCGGTAGTACTAAAATGTATCAGGATCTACGCCAGAGGTTCTGGTAGACTAGGATGAAGAGAGAAATTGCTCAGTATATTGCAAATTGCGACGTCTGTCGTCGTGTAAAAGCAGAGCACCAACGGCCTGCTGGCACCCTTCAACCCTTAGCTATTCCTGAATGGAAATGGGATAAAATTGGTATGGATTTCATTACCGGTTTTCCCAGGACCAAGAGAGGGAATAATGCTATTTTCGTCGTGGTCGATCGTCTTTCCAAAGTAGCTCATTTCCTACCTGTTCGTGAGAGTATAACCGCTAGTCAGCTGGCAGACTTATACATCTCCCGGATAGTGTCTCTCCATGGTGTTCCTTTGGAAATCAATTCGGATCGAGGAAGTCTTTTCACCTCTCGATTTTGGGAAAGTTTCCAAAATGCTATGGGAACCCGTCTCTCCTTTAGCACCGCTTTCCACCCTCAGTCAAGTGGTCAAGTGGAACGCGTCAACCAAATTCTAGAAGACATGCTTCGAGCCTCTGTTATCTCTTTCGGAATGGACTGGGAGAAGTGCCTTCCATTTGCCGAATTCGCTTACAACAACAGCTATCAATCTAGCTTGGGTAAAGCCCCTTTCGAAGTTCTCTATGGACGACGATGTCGAACACCCCTTAACTGGTCAGAGACCGGGGAAAGACAATTCTTTGGCCCGGATATGATTCAGGAAGCAGAAGAACAAGTTCGTATCGTTCGTGAAAAGTTGAAAACAGCCCAATCTCGTCAAAAGAGTCAATATGACCGAAAACATAAGGCTATGACTTTCGAGGTTGACGAGAAGGCTTATCTTCGGGTCACCCCTCTGAAGGGAACCCATCATTTCGGTATCAAAGGAAAATTGGCTCCTCGTTACATTGGACCTTTTCGCATTCTTGCCAAACGAGGAGAAGTTGCCTACCAGTTGGAACTACCTCCGCACCTCTCCAGAGTTCACGATGTCTTCCACGTCTCTCAACTCAGGCGTTGCTTCTCGGATCCTATCCGTGAAGTGGACCACGAAACGCTTGATCTCCAAGATAATCTTACATATCGAGAGTACCCCATTCGTATCCTCGATCAAGCCGAACGTACCACGCGACGTCATAATATCAAGTTTCTCAAGGTTCAATGGTCGCACCATTCTGAGGATGAAGCAACTTGGGAAAGGGAGGATCGTCTTCGACTCGAGTATCCCGCCTTCTTCTCGGAGGAACCCAAATCTCGGGACGAGATTCTTTTGAGTGGGGGTGAGTTGTCACACCCTAGCTAGTCATGCATTAGAGTGTTGCATCATGTTTACTCTTTCATCAGAAACTTGAAATGGGGATGACAGAACCCCCAGTCCCCTCTGAAACCAACTAGGGTTACTAAAATAAATTTTCAATGAACCTGAAATGCCCTTCTAAAATGCCCATCATTTTTTGCCTTGGTTCAGAACCTCTGACAAAAGTGGTGCACATTTTTCTAGGCCATCCTAGGGTTCTTGAGTTAAATCATAACTATTTGAATTTGGGCATTTAAAATAATATAAAATATTTAAATGCTCAAATATCTCCAAACTAAAATGTTTCATGTTGGAAATAATCCAACTATGAGCCAGGAGTAGTTTGGTGAATTTTGGAATTGCCTAGGTATTTTATTTAATTCAACAAAGTTGCAGTTATATTAAATAAAACAGAAAACAGAAAAAAACTAAAAGGGAGAAGCTTACCTGGGCTCCTCCCTGTTCAGCCCAGCCAGCTGGCCGGCCCAGCCAGCAGTCGGCCCAGCCCACCTCCCTCCTCTGTCGTCTTCGTCCCGACAGAGGGAGGGGAGTGTGGCCGGCGCGCGCGCACGGCCACCGCGCCACGCCACCTGCTCGCCTGCTTGCCTGTCCTCCCCTCCTCGCTCGACGCCCTGGACGACGCCACGTCTCTCCCCCTGCTCCCTCTCACTCTCCCCCGTTTCTCCCTCGCTCTCTCTCGCTCTCGGCCGAAGCACACCGTCGCCGCCGTTCGCCTTAGCCACCGCCTCCGGCCACCCCTCGCTCCCCCGAGTAGCTCAGAAGCTCCGCCTCGACTCCCTCTTCCTCCCCACCGCTCCACGAGTCCCCGGAAGCCCTGCATCGCCGGCACGTCGCCGTTCCCCTCTTCGGACTCCGACCACCGTCGCCGTCAAATTCGTCGTCTCCGACGCGTCCCCGAGCCCGCTTCGACGCCCACTGCAACCGCGGTGAGCCCCCGAGTCGTTTCCCCCTCTTCTCCCCCTCGTTCCCTCACCGTAGCTTCATCTCCACCACGGCCGAACCTCCGCCGTCGCCGAGCTCGCCGTCGACGCAGCTCCGGTGACCATTTGGTCACCCCGGCGAGTCCAACGAGTTCACAGAACCCCGTAGAGCATCCCTAGCACCTCGTTTTGCTCGACTTCGAGCTCCAGCACCGTTCCCGTGCACGACCGAACCCCGGCGGCCGCAACCGAGCTCGCCGCCGTCGACTCCGGCCACCCCGACCCCAACGGACTCCGCCAAGAGCCGCGGGTCGTCCTCAGCTTCACTCCGGTGGTCGCCGCGTTCCATTTGGTGGCCGAAACGACCAAAACCACTATCGCCGCCGCACTGTTGGTCGCCGCCGGCCAGAACTCCGGCGAGCTGATGTGGCCTAGTTGATTAACCACTAATCCACCACCTACCGACGCTGACAAGTGGGCCCCAGGGCTTAGTCAAAGCTAACCAGCCCCGGGTCAACGCGGGATTAGCCCCTGTGACACTGACGTGTGGACCCCACACGTCAGGTTTGACCCGAGCCAGCTCTGTTGACCTGCTGATGTCACTGTGATGTCAGGCTGACGCAGTAAATGATATTTCTGGATTTAAATTAAATCAGGAAATTCCAGAATATTATTTAAACTTCAAAAATTCATAACTTTTATTCTGTAACTCCAAATTGGACAAATTATATATGAAAAATGATCAGAAAAATCCAATCTATCCATCTGTACTATTTTCATGCATGATCAAACAAGTTAAATTGATGTTTTAAACAGAACAAGAAAAGGCACTTTAAAAGGCCATATTTGAATTTGGAATTTGAATCTTTGATTCAAATTTGCTCAAACACTTCTGGCTTTAGTTGCATTAGCCCAACACACTCATATTGCCATGTCTCATGCATGCATCATATTGTTGCACATTGTTTGGTGATGCCTGTGTATCGTTATCCTTTGCGACAGGATCTGTCCCCGAGGAGTACCGTGATTACCCTAACGAAGAATCGTATCCGTGCAACGAACCATCAGGCAAGCAACCAACCATTTGATCATATCGATACAATCCCATGTTCTCGCTCCTGCTCTCTTTTACTGCATTAAGACAACGCGATTCAAACTGCTGTGTGCTACGGTAGTTGAACCCATTTCCTCTGCATGACCTGTCATTGCCACAGTAACTAGATGAAACCCACTAGCATGTGTAGGAGTTGATTGAGCCATATGTATGTGTTGTTCCTACCTTGCTATGCCTGCTATGCTTAGAGTCGTGTCAGGTCTGGTTCATCTGGGTGATGGGCTGGAGTGAAATGTTAATGTCGGTAATGAGAGTGGTGTGGTGAACACGATTTGGTAAAGGTGTCGATGAGAGGCCATGTAGGAGTACATGGTGGGTTGTTTCATTGAAGCCGACCTTAAGCACTGAGATCTGTATGTGTGATTTAAGAATCAGCTACTACCATACATTGGGCCCTGAAATATGACCCCGCTCGACTTCTTATTCACCTTAGCTCTCTGTCCAGGAGTTGCAAGTAGTTTCTGGTGTTTGTAGCCTACTGGAGGCCGTGGACAGCGCTGACCGTAGGGGTGGGCTGTGATGCGGTAGGTACGTGGCCGGGTATACCGAATACCCGTTAGGTATCTCGGAACCCTGTTCACATCGTTCGGGGCCGTATGGGAAACCTCGGCCGGACTCCCTGCGGATGGAACCTGAATAGGTGATAAACTTGGACTAGAGGCTTAAGTGTTTAGGTAGGTCGTGGTCTACACCCACGTCGTCTTTCGCTTGAAGTCTGCCGAGCACAAGTCATGTGCAGACGCTAAGTGGTGGAAACATGTATGAAGAAGTACACCCCTGCAGGGTTAACATGATCTATTCGAATAGCCGCGTCCGCGGTAAAGGACTACTTGGTTGCCTATACAGTTCATAGACAAGTAAATGGAAACTATTAAAAGCCTCAAGATAAGTGTGAGTGCCGAGGATGGCTCTTCCGTAGGAAGACGGAGGTGGATCCTCGGTAGTGTATTGAAGTGGTGAGTAGTGGACTCGTGTGCGCAAAACTATTTCAAATGGAGTATCGTAGGATAGTCTAGCCAAGAGTCAAAGCTGGCTTGCTGCAATAACTCCACCAACCCTTCTTGATACTATGCATGTATGTAGGATCTGATGTAAGTCTTGCTGAGTACCTTTGTACTCATGTTGCTATAATCTACATTTTACAGAAGACGCTGCAACCCCTTCTGATGGGTTCTATGTAGACGTTGACATCAACGAGTAGGCTAAAGACCCAGGTGGTGACCCTGAGCTTGTGATGGACCACGTAGTATAGTTAGGCTTCCAAGCCTCTTTTATTTTACTAGTTGTCTGTACCCAGACAATGTACTTCCGCTGCTGGTTTGTATGACTGTATGACTTGTATGTTGGGTCGTGAGACCCGTACCTTTGTGTGTATGTTATGTATGGCGCACTGAGCCTTAAATAAAGTACTTGTGTCGTAGAGTCATGTTGTGATGCTTCGTTGTATTTGCACATATCGAGCATATTGTGTGTATGATTGAAATGCTTGGTATGTGTGGGATCTGACCATCTAGTTATTTATCTTTAGTAGCCTCTCTTACCGGGAAATGTCTCCTAGTGTTACCGCTGAGCCATGGTAGCTTGCTACTGCTCTGGAACACTTAGGCTGGCCGGCATGTGTCCTTCTTCGTTCCTGTGTCTGTCCCTTCGGGGAAATGTCACGCTTGAGTACCGGAGTCCTGTTAGCCCGCTACAGCCCGGTTTACCGGAGTCCTGCTAGCCCAGTGCTACAGCCCGGACCCACTTGCTGATGACCGACACGTTCGAAGCTGGGTCATGGATGCCTGTCCCTGTAAGTCTGTGCCACTTTGGGTTTACGACTAGTCATGTCAGCCCGGGCTCTTTATCATATGGATGCTAGCGACACTATCATATACGTGAGCCAAAAGGCGCAAACGGTCCCGGGAAAAAGGTAAGACGACACCCGTGGGGATACCGTGCGTGAGGCCGCAAAGTGATATGAGGTGTTACCAGCTAGATCGATGTGACATCGAGTCGGGGTCCTGACATACATATAAATTTGTATTAAAAAAGTAGCATGGATAAAGTGAAATGTGAAATCCACGTTAGAATTGGAGATAGCTACGTGACACACACTCTAATTCAAATAACTAACTACGTGACACACACTCTAATTCAAAAAACTAATTATGTGACACACTCTAATCCACGTTAGCGTGGGTACCGTTTCGATTTTTTTTCAAATAACTCCTCATTAATTAATTTATAGTACTCCCTCTATTCACTTTTATAAGACCATGAAGACATTTCAGACAATGTGCAAAACAGTTCATTTTAAGTTGTCTGAAATGACTTATAAAAGTGAACAGATGGAGTATCTCGTTTCGAATGACTAATTATTGCAAGGAAAACACGGGCATGTTAATACATACAGATTCATTTGCAAATGAAAGAAGATTTGTTACGTTTGCATTCTCAAATGTAGGCGCACCAGGTAGACTAGGGTCGTGTCGGGGTGGACGCTGCTTCGGTGCCTTAAAGGCAACTGCCCTTTGGTGACTGACATGTGGGCTAGCCACCTGTTGGGCCCACATGTCATGGACACAAAGGCAGGTGCCTTAAGGCACCGAAGCATAGTCCTGTCGGGGTGGTCGCGTGTGTCGGACGGACGCGTAGCACCCAGCCACCCACCCCCCGCCCCCCAAAAAAAGGACGAGGAAATATAAGTTCGCGCTTCCACGTTTCGGATTGAGATATCTGGCGGCCCCAATTCCAGCCCTGCAAAATCTCTCTTCTCCATTGTCCCCTTTCGTGCCCAGATTGCTCAAATCCCTAATTCGCCGCCATCCCTCGAATTGCCCCCCGTCTCGTCTCTTTCCCCACCGTTCCCCACCTCTGTGCAGGACGACGCCGACGAAGGCGACGGTCTCACTTCACCACCGCACCGGAGCTACCTCATCTACGCCATCGTCCACCGCACCGGGTGGTCCACCGCTGTAACCGACGTGCCTCACAGACACCGAGTTCCACCGCATCAGGTGCGCTTCACGGACACCGTCTCCCAGCTCACCAGGGCTACTTCACCGAGCACATCGTCGCACCTCTGCCCCCCGAGGCCGTTGGGGCTTCACCAACGGTCTCGTCCACCGCATCGTAGCGCTCCGCTGCCACTCAAGATCTGCATCCGTGCGCGGCCAGCCAACGCTAGCGTATCACACTCACCGGCTCTGAAGTGACCCGTACTCTAGCTAGGCGAGCATGCCCAAATGCCGACCCGAACTAGGTATCCACACATCACTCCCTTGTGCACTGCTCCGACGATGTTTGGATATTCTTTCACTTCTCTCTTAGCTTACACGCCTATGAAACTCTGACTTTAACTCTTATTTCTTCTGGAGATATCATCTAAAACAAGCAAATCCATTTTTAGCGAAGCATGACGATGCTACGGGATCTGGTACACATCCTGCACACCCGTATAACCTTGCAAGTATCTGTCCTCTGGTACAACATCAAGGTCGATTCCTCTTATTTCATCAACCCTTCGCCATGTCAAAAATGCAGAGGGGGATGCAAGGAGCACAAGGCCTGCACATCCAAGCAAGTGGTAACATGGACTTGTACATGGAACATCCCAAGCGCAAGCAGAGCTGCAGTGAGCCTGTACAACGAGCTAGCGTAAGTCCCTGGATTTCATTTAATTCATACTGGCATTCGTGTATGATTTGTGTGCAGTGGATGATCCATGAATTCAAGTTACCAGGGGCGAACATTTAACTTATAAAATACGAAGGCACTTGCACTCTGGAAATCAACATAACTTGAGAAATGTGAAGCTACATGCACTTTGAAAACTAGCTAATGATCCAAAGTAGTTCAGATTATAAGCACTAAATGATGCAACCACCAAAAAACACAAAATGCAACATGGTGTACAAGGATTACAAACATGGTCTGTACCTGCTTGAATTATTCGTTCTCTGCCTGAAAATGTCAAAGTGTAATTGCACGTATAACCAGTTTACAAACTGCATATCAATATATCTATCCTGCACAAGTATGCCAATAGTTTCAAACAACAGATTAGAAAAGTATTTATGCTATGTTGTCATGAAATGGGGACTTTCTGGTAGATGGCCTCCACGTTTCCTCAAGCTATGAAAATGCACTATAATTTGCTTGTCATCAATGCCTGCAAATCTCTATCTCTCTCAACATACTAGATCATCATTAGACACTAAATCCTTCAATGAGCTTGCAAAATGCTTGCATTAGATCCCTCATTAGACACTATATGTTCATCACTAGGAGCATGTAAAATGTTTCCATCAAATCCTTCATTAGGAGTCTGTTCATTAGACACTTTAGGCTCAAGAACAACATGAGCTTGTATGTTTGCACCGGAAACTTGATTAGATACATCAGATTCAGTCAGTTCAGTATTGATTGGGGGAGTTATAAAATAAGAATAAATTGGTTTCATTTTCTCATAGATTCCCTACATACAAGCAGCTTTACAACACCGTCAGGTTTAACTATTGGCCAGAAATTGAAGAGTTGAATTAGATATAATCAGGGATGTGATGTACCTGCTCGTTGGGCATGCTACTCTTCCAAGCTGCGACTGTCCGTTTGCGCAAGCTCGATGCCATGCCCGTGCTGCCGCTGCTGCCTCCCACACAGGCTACACCCAGGGTTGGATCTTCATCTTCTTGTCCTTCCGTTCGCTTGAAGCCCTGCGACCGCCCTCCAACGAGGGCGCGAGGAAGTGTTGTGTCGGCCTGTCCAGCGGCGGCTAGGTTAGGAGCAAACCAGACTGGAGGCTGGAGCGAATGAATTTGGTTTTTTCCTGCTGTCGATCGATATGGGAGGCGCCCGTATGGGCCGCGAGCCTGCTATAGGGTCTGCCTTGCACTCATGTTATTGGCCCATCCAAATTGAAACATTTTTCTTCATTTTTTACATTGCTTGCTCGTGCGTTGGGACGAACAAAACTAGCATGGGCCAACCTGGACGACTCAAACTAGGTGCACACTTTCCAGCCACCTGAGGCGGCCGCCCATACCAGCCCCTATGGTGGCGTCGCCCCTTTTTGTGTGTATGATTAGATAGTGAAAGATATTCAAGTGGCGCTTTTGATTTACCCACAGAATGATTGAATTGCTTGTTTCTATGAACTGAGTTCGCCAATAATGTGAATGATGCCAATCTTTTCATCCTATTGTAGATTGCTTAGATCTCGATATGCCAAAAGTAATCGCATTAAATATACAGTAAACGCCAGTGTGATGTGTTTGGCTACAACTAGTCTGACTACACGTCCTCATATAACATATCAAGGACGCACCATCTTACCGATTAACCATTCGACTTACTCATGCAGTGTGGGAAGAAAGAAGTATTGGGACTGCATATCCAAGCAATTGATGCCATGGACTCCTTTGTACAACCTTGTAAGAGAAAAAGAAGTTGCAGTGTGCCTGTACAAAGATCTAGCGTAAGTTCAGTTACCTGCTTCTCGGAATTTTTGTTAGCCACTTATTGCAAAATTGTTCAATTATGTTGCATGGCTTAATTTAGTTTTCTACTGATTACATAATGGCACAACCTGTTAATCATATTGTAGACTGCGCCTATCTACGTGTTTGATACTTACTGTTAAGAATTACCTACTTGCCTTAACTTAAATATCTACTTGTTTGTTTAACTGCTTTGCTGCTGCAACGGCGGGTTACAATGATGTTAATAACTACTATACTTTTCAGCATCCAATTGAAACTCTTTAATTCCTTGTTTGTTTAACTTGTTTGCTGTTATAACTCCTAGTTGAGATCTTTTGCTAACTTCAACTTTTCTGAATCCAATCGGAACTTTAATGGCAAAACAGGTTAGCCCAAGATCAAAGGGCGAGGTCACCATGGACGTTGCATCATCCCACAGAAGTGGCACCGGCCCGATCGTGCATTATGAATTGCCAACTGCTGATGCTCTAGAGGCTAAACTAGTGGTAGAAACAGATTCTGCTTTTGCACTTAGAGATGAAGTTGACATGTTGAGGAAGCAAACAGCACAATCACAAGCAGTACTCAAGACAACCATTAAATATTTGGTGGATTTCAAAACAAAGCAAGCTGAGACTGACCAAATTGTTAACGTCCTGAAGGAAAAAAGGAAATTAAATTCCTACTTGGTAAATCATAGGTGAAATGTTCTTTCCATAGTTGAATAACCTTTGTGTTGTTTGTTCATGTAATGAATAAAACCATTTGTTTTAGAGATCATGTGATAATTGTTTTTTTTTGTTTTTTGGTTTGTAATTTTATTTGAGCACAAGTCTGATTTAATTGATAAGACTCGGAGCCATTTCATTTGGATTGCTGTGCCAGACCTACAAATATGCCAATTGTGCTGAATGTGCATTCAACAATAGTAGTAGTATAGATGGACCATAAGTGGCACGCATCGGAAAGGGCCAAGATGCTGGCTAAAAAAAGGATGTTGTTGTAGCCAAAAAAAAGTAGAGCGGCCTGGCTTATGTATGTTAGTTGATATTATTGATCCATATACTCTATAAGTGTTTATATGTCTGTTAGTTCTGTACATTCTTGGTTGATTGGCTCGGTATTTGAATCTTGATACATCGCTTGTGTACATATCTAAATGGGAGTACACATTATGCTGCGTGTGACATTTGAGTTGGACATGAAGTGTTCCAAATATTCGAATTCACCTTAAACTGGATTCTAGTTTATGAATTTGAGTATCGGCATTTGTAAAACATATTCATATATGATAGTGGAATACATCTTTGTCGTCCTTTCGAAGATATATAAAAACACATAGAATGATTTATAAAGATTCATATAGGAATACAAAGTGGATTCGGATTTAGTTGCCAGGGTAAACGTGGATGCTTATTGTCCCAAAATTCGAAAGACACAGCAAAATGTCCACTCCCACGTCGGCTGCCCGAAGCCAAGTGTTTGGGAGATGGAAATTACTGTCTACCCATTACACGAACAATCAATCGGCCCGATTTCCACTGCTCTAAATAGGGGTAGGTTAGTAACTTCAATTAGACGTGACACAACCGCCTCTAAGCCCATTCCGACATGGTGGGCGTCAAACATGGGCAGCAAAACACATTTGATTCAAGATCATTCAAAAGACCTCTGTTTCTCCCTCCATTCCCCATTCATACACGGTGGGCGGAAAAACAAACTCGACTCGGCCGAAATTTATGTAGGCAAATATTTTCTATAGGGGCAGGTTTGTAACTTCACTCAGACGTGACACAACCACCCTACCTGTCAGCCCTATTCATACACCGTGGGCGCCAACCATGGGCGCCAACCACCTTCTCCTCGCCCGAAATCGGTCTGGGAAAATATTGGCGAGATGCGAGATTACCGTCCTATCCCCAACCGACGAGACGTCCAAATTTTAAACGGGGGCTAAGTTCGTAACTTTCCCATATTTCAGACAGGCGCGTCCAAAAAACATGGTTCCCCGTACCTCTCCCTCCACTTTCCCATTTATACACCGTCCGCACTAGAACACCCCATCCCCACACCAGCCTCCGTCCGCCACCCCATCCATCGCCGTCGTCCTCCACCACATCCATCGCCACCGTCCTCCACCATGCCGCAGCGCCCACCAAGACCGTGTCGTCCACTGCTAGAGATGGACGTTTCTCATCCACGGCGACGGACCAATAGCCTTGCATCGCGTCCTCTTGCTTCATCGGCGCCGTCGTCCTCTTTGTCGGGGCCGCTCACACGACCTTCTCTTCCACCGTAACGGGACATATCCCTTGATGCACCCATCTATCGTCGTAGATCTGCTTCAACACCACCGCCAGCCATCACACCCGCGATGCCTACACGGCGCCACAAGAGAGGTGGTACTTCATATCTCCTCAACTTTTTGATCTCAACCAGAAAATAGATCTTAACTTGGTTACTCTACTTTCTTTTAAGCTCTTAGAATTTAGTTCTTAGTTCGAAGCAAACAATGGATGCTAAATATCATTTCTCCGGTTTGCAGCTTCAAATCTGCCATGGCACAGCCATAATACGGTTTAATTGATCATGCTTAGGGTTTAATTGATCATGTTGGTTCCGTGGTGGTTTCTTTAATAGAAATCAGAGGGGAAACCCTCTTTTGCTAAAAAAATATGCTTAGAGTTTCCCCCATTTATGATCACTATACGATCAGAATACGTGCTTCGTTTCATAATAACACTGCTCCACCCATCAAGCTAAACAAGCTTAGATGTTCAAATATGAATCTGATATTATTAAAACAGAGTTGTTTAATTGGTCAGCTAAATGTTCCTAAATTAGTTTCAAAAATGGATGTTCGCCTCTCGGGTGTGTATCTCTACAGGGTGCCCATGGTGGGTCGTCCTAGGCCCTGATTCCCCTCTGTTCTGCTGCGCGCTTCCAATCTCTACTCGCCCCCAGCCGCCTGCCTCGCCGGCGACTTGCCGTCCCCGGACGGCATCACTCTAGGAGGAGACGCCGGACTAACAGGAGGCCAGGAGCCGCTCACGCAACAGCATCACCGCTGCCCAGGCACGCCACCGCTGCCCGGGCACGCCACCGTTCCTACCTTCCCAGTTCGTTCAGGGCTCAGGCGTGCAACACCCACCAAGCCAACCCGATTTATCCTGAGATAAGTCCTCAACACTCAGTAGCCGCTCCTCATCACCCATTTTCTAATTGATTCATTACTCATTAGGTAGGACTATCATTAGGATTTGTTGTGTGCTCAGTGCTACCTACACTTAATGGTTCAGATGTATTTCGGTAATCTTTAGTACCTCTAAAGTTCACAGGGTTTTCAAATTCCGGCCCTCGGAACAGAAACTAGTCATTTTGGATTGTTGGTCGTAGTGACATTGACCCAGATTACTACTGCAAGCCAGGTTTGTTGACAATTTTACTTGTCTTTATTACTCATTCGATATAATATCCAATTATTCACATCGATTAGTTGCAAACAATAAGTGCTAGGCAAACTTCTTCATTCAGATTTTGGAAGGTCTCTTACTGCAGTTACAATTATGCATACTTGTCCTAATAAGCTCACAAGTAAATGATTGATTCACTACATCTATGCTTGCCTTGTCATATTTGTTGTCAATATTCTTTTAGGGTGGACCACCCTATTTCTAAATACTTGAATCGTAGACATGAGTGAATAGTATTTCTCTATGTGATCTCTTCCATCATGTGTGGGTAATGAACACTGCATTGTATAGAAAGAAAGTGTCATTTCCAGCTTTTACATAGGTTTCGATCTTTTACATGGAATACAATATGCCTACTTGCTTTGTGTCGCACTACCAACACTCCACCCTTGAAGCTAAACATTACGCCACTCATAATTCCTTAGTTTATTTGTTCAAATACGAATTTCATATGATTCTAATGTTCCTACTCCAGTTTTGAAATGTGTGCCTGTCTGTTATAGAGACATAAGGGGTTTGTATTTCTGTGTGTTGTCTGGTCAGCACGGTTGGGGAGGTGAACTTTGCATACGCAGGGGTTTACAGGGAGACACTCTCCGAGTTGAATCCGCAATGTATTCCGTAGATAATCTTACTACTTTTTATGTTTTCATTAATCTCAGATTCTGAATAGCATCATAATGATTATGAGCTTGCGCGCGTGAAAAGAATAAAGCAGAACAATGCCATGGCTGTCAAACTTGGCATTAAGGGACTGAAATCAAGTCTGGATGCAATTCAATGCAAACGCTCTCCACCTACAGATTCATGTTCAGAATATGATACTAACAGTGATTCTGAGTTAGAGGGAGACCTAAGTCAATGTAGCTCCCTAGTGGAGGAGTCAGAGGAAGATGCCCTATCTTATTCACCCATCAAGGTACTTGCTCTAACTTTCCAAGGTTACATTGCTCGCACATATCTTGCAACTGATCCTTTGCATTGCTTGTACTTTGTTGAACTGCCATTAGCTTAGTTTACAAATCGTGTATGTGAATACACCCTGCCTATCCATTTTCAGTACATATTCCATCTGTCATCATACCATATTTATCCAGTAAAATGTTGTTCTTGTGTATTAGACGTTCAAAAGGAAGAGGGCGATTGCTGATCATGGAGGAGCACAAGCAAAGTATTTGGAAAAGGTAGTGGCACCTGATAAATCAAATAGTGTAACACCCCGGATACAACTTTCCATATTCGTAACTCCGACTCTTGCCTTTTTCGGTGATGCTATATGATACTTCCTACGTGGTTGGGTTTTTGTCTGTTGTTTTGCTTTTTGTTCTTGTTATGCATCTAATCTCATAGCATCATGTGCATCGCATCCATATGTTTTCATAAAACTTGCATCCATTCGTGTTCCGCCGGTTCTCTCTGTTGTCCGTTCCGAGCCCAGACACACTCGCACGCGCCCGCGGCACCTCCGAAATATTATTTTATAAGTGGCATAAAAATGTTCTCGGAATGGGATGCAACTTGTCATGCGGCTTATTATAGTGTAGACATGCCGCCTGCCAAGTTTCGTCGCATTCGGAGTCCGTTTGACTGCCCAACCGTTATATTTATAACCGCGATATAGTCGGTTTAATCGTCGGACGTTGCGGTCTCCGAAACTGCCGCCGGGCTGCACTTCTCTTCTCTCCTCTTGGCCCAAGCCTCTCTCTCACACAGCCCACTAGCCCACCTAGTTCCCCCCCTCTGTCCGGAGCCGTCCGATGTCGATCTGAGGCCCCGAAAAACCCCTCCAAACCCTCAAACCCTAGACCCCTGCCTATTTAAGAAGCCCCCATTGCCATTTTTAGGTGCCCCTAGCCTTCCCCTACCCTCAGCCGCCGCATCCCCCTCGTAAACCGCGCCACCAGCCAGATCCATCCACCTCCTCCCTGTTTTCCGGCGCCCTCCACCTCACCCGTGCCACTTGGCAGCGTCCC